>NW_022196900.1:85410288-85412916 GCF_008632895.1 Mastomys coucha
TTTTTTTTTTTTTTTTAAAGTTTATACTGCAGTTGACTGTTCCAGTAACGAAATGGACAACTAACTCATCCAGTGCTGTGTCAGGGGCTTTGCGGTCTATGTGTATGTCTGTCTGTGTGTGTAGAAAGCTATGCAGCTTTTCAGTGTTTCCACCTGGAAAGTGTAAAGCTTACAACGATGTTGGAAGATGTTTTTGGAGATGGCCTGTACATTGGGAGCACCCACACATTCCTAGTTGGTGGTAGGGTGCATAACGGCTAACGGTGAACACTGACCACTTAGTAGCATATCTCTCTGCCCCCGACTCACCAAACTGACTTATTCAGATTTGGAGGGGCATTATGCCATTATCTCATTAAAGACGAATGGTGGAAATTAGTCCAAGAAGGCAATGATTAGAAGTTTGGCTTGAAGAATGAATGTGGCAGCTCATGCCTATCTGTAGTCCCAGAGACTCAGGCAGGAGGAGACCAAGGTCAAGTTTGATGGCAGCCTAGCTAAAGTTTGAGGCTGGCCTGGCTACAGAGTGAGACCCTATGTCTGAGAACACTGCCCCAAAACTAAGAGCTGGGACCTCAGAAAATACACGGCACTTACTTAACCTCCGCCCGCCTCCCTTTCCTTATCGGGAGCCATAAAAATGCTGGTGGTTGTAGCTTCGTGGTGTTGAACAAAAGGTGACGCAAAGCTTGCAGAATGACAGCCTAGAAGAGCGTTCTGCCTGCAGACACACCCCACACACAAACTTCTCATTGTAAGTTTTAAACACACAGAGCAGGCACAAGCTTAGCTACTCTGGAGGCTGAAACAGGAAGGAGGTTCACAGGTTCAAGTCCTGTCTGGGTGGGCTAAGATTGAAATCAGCCTGAGCCCCAAAATAGCAGGGCTGGGAACCTGTTCGCTGGCCGTTCATTTACCCAGCCGTGTGAGGTCTTGCATCGAGTCCTCAGTACCACAAAAAGCAGAGGAGTGGAGTAATAGGCCCCAGTAACCATCAGCTGATGGTGGCCATTGCTTTCCCATCCACCCTCCCTACTGATTATACTAAAGGAGCTCCAAGCACTGTAGCAGTTTTATAATATACTTTAGTATCTCTAAAACAAAATCTTTTTTAAAAGTACGTTAAGTTCAGTAGCCCCTAAAACTGTAACAGATTAAGTCTTTCTTTTTTTTTTTCCCTAATCTTTAAAAAAGAGAATTCAGCATGTGTGCAAGGGTGTGTGCATGCTTGAATGCACATGTGGAGGCCAGAGAACAACTTTTCATCATTTCTCTCCTTCCACCACGTGGGTCCCTCGTGTTGAACGCAGGACACCAGGCTTGGTGTAGGTACTTTTACCTGCTGAGTCATCACGCCTGCCCTGGTCCATTTCTTTTGTGGAAGAAACCACCTTGTCCTGAGAATATCGTCCCTTTCGTGGGAGTTTTCCGTTATATTCCTTCGGTGTGTTTGACATCTTCCTCTCTTCCGTTTCCTGCAGATATTGTTTGCTGTATCCAGTTTATCAGATTCTGTTTCTTGGCCTGGCCACCCAGGCACTGCCACGTCCTGGCCTTCAGTTGGACACTTCGAATAATGTTTGTCTGTGAGGGTTTACGAGCTGTTACTATCTGTTGCCTAAGTCTAGCAATTAATTATGGGTGGCAAAAACGATACTGTTCTGGTTGTATTACTTCTTTTTTACTCCTTTGCTGTCCTTTCTTCTCCCTTCCCTTGTCACCTCCCTCTTGCTTTTTTGAGACCAGGTCTCAGCAGGTAGCCCAGGCTGGCCTGAAACTCACAGTGCTCCGTCCTCAGCTTCCTAAGCGTGGGATTCCAAGCGTGCATCTCAGCTGGTGTTTGGCTTGTGTGTGAGATAGAGAGAAACTTTCCATCCCTTAGGTGCGCCCTCACCCAGTGTGGTGTGTCAAGTCCATTTAAATGCCTGCTTTGCTCCCCCTTTTTGTCAGCTTTTCACGTAATGGGTTAGCTATGGAATGTTTTCAGTTGAGAAATTTAAACAAGAACTCACAATTCATTTTTCTTGTGAAGGTCAGAAGATCCAAGAGCAGTGGGCCTCCACTGTATGGCAGGAGTCACTTGTAGCCCAGTGGTATTTCTGCTTCAAGTGATCCCATTATAGAATTCCCTTCTCTGCATACAACGCCCAGTCCACATTAACAGCTGTTTGCTCCAGACCTGTCCAGTGTTATCTATGTTTCCTTCCTACCACTTCCTCTTGTACCGGTATAATTCCATATTATATGATTTATGTCAGTATGACTAAAGTTTCATTTTCTTTAAAATTTCTGGGCTAGGAGATGGCTCAGTGGACACCTTTTTTTTTTTTTTCCTTTAAGGTAGGGTCTCTCTTTGGCCTGATGCTCATCACATAGATTAGACTAGCTGGCCAGTGAGTCCCAGGGATCTGTCTGACTGACTCCCCAGTGCTGGGATGGTAAGCACGCATCACCACAACCAGCTTGTTGTACGTGGGTTCTCCACTTAGAGTTCAGGTCCTTACAAAGCAAGTGGCTTTCCAGCTGTGCTATCTCCCCAGCCCCATATCATGCAGCAGTTGAGTGCCTTCGACAGGATTCCAGCCCATCCATATTCTTTATGGTCTGGGCAGGGTGGGGCGGGGCGGG
>NW_022196900.1:85412951-85423957 GCF_008632895.1 Mastomys coucha
GGGTGGGGTGTGTGCTCCCACATGACTAGCAGTAACCTAAGGCAGAGTCTTGTACCTGGCTGTGGTGTGTGTTGTAACAGCTTTAGAGTCACCCGGAGGTGACCACGGAACACTTGAGTTACCAGAGCAGCTTTCTCTCCGGTGTCTAACCCTGGCTTCTGTGATTTATCCGCTCAAGTTTGTTTTAATAAACACATAGTAGATTGGCAGGAAGCTCCATTCTCTGGGTGTGTGTCCACAGTGCAGCGGGCTTTCCATTGTCAGCCATTGCTGACCTTCGTTTCTCGGATATTGTCTGTAAGTCAGTCTCACTGGGTTCCATTTCCCTATGAGGTGATTTCCTCACCTCAGTGGAACCTGTCTGTGAATCACAAACCAGAAGTTCCTGCATGGAGTCCCATCGATTGTTCTGTCTCGTGCACTCCACCCAGTGAACTACTTTAAACGGTCCCAGCTCCTGCCTCTGTAAACCCCTGAAGGAAGAGCCCAGCGCCTGTGAGGACAGAACAGATCTGGAGTCCCGAGACCTTTTTTCCATTTAAACCACACCAGACTCAGAGTGCACACATGTGTTCGTTTGATGTTGTGGAGAAATCCAAATGTGTGGTGATGGAGGACTCTGTGTGTGTGTGTGTGTGTGTGTGTGTGTGTGTGTGTGTGTGTGTGCGCGCGCGCGCGTGTGCACACACGTGAGCGAACGAGCCTCACTGCTGAGCTATGTGTGTTCCAGCACAACCTGTGAGCTTTGGGATCTGTGTCTCCTGTTCCTTCATCTCCTTGGCTTCAGGGTTCATGAAAGAGGCATGAACAAATGCTTCCTTTCCATCTGAATAAGGTGAACTGTGCCGACCATTGCTGTGCATGATTTACCTGCTGCACTTTGCATGTGCTGGTCAGATGTAGAATCCTTATGGGATAGGCAGTACACAATTATTTGCCTCTCCATTTTACTTAGAGATTTAAAACCCAGAAAGAAGTAACTCCTCGAGTCACACGGCTAGGGATGAAGTACTTATTGACGAGTTTGACTCAAGCTCACACTCATAGCCAAATGGCCACATTGAGCCAGCTGGGGCAGACACCTGTCTGTAGTTGAAGCCACTCGGGCGGGGCAGGGAGGGTGGAGAGCTCAGGAGGTGAGCCTGAGCTACATAGTAAAACCCGGTCACAAAACAAACTAGAACCCCTCCCTAAAATTGATGTAAGATCACTCCTGTAGAAATGATTAGCTTGCATGCACATCTATGCAGCACAGCCACTTTCTGAGTGGATCGTGTCCTTCATGTTAAACAGATGTGGAAACTGCTCTGGGTCTGGGAGAAGGCACTTGATGAAGCCAAGATACTGCGGCAGTTCTGCCTCGCCTCCCCCGGCTGCCAGGCCTAGTGGCCACATCGTACCACAGTAACAGATTCTGCCTGTGGCAGACACTTGGTCAGGTCTTGGTCCATCTGCTTTATAAAATGAGCTTTTCTAAGTATCGGCAGCTATGTGGAGTATTGGGTGGCTGCTGAGTTTGTTCTCGGTTATTACAGGGATGTGAGTGAGCCTGTGTTTCAGTGGTGTGGTTAGTGGGAATAGCTAGTATTTATGACGGCTTCCCATGTGCTAAGCGTTTCCAAGTATTTTACATGCATTATCACGTAATCATATAATTCTCACAATAACCCCATCGTTGCTTTACATTGGAATGAAAGGTAACATGTTTTTATTCATATTAGAAGCAAGAAAGTGAGTTCACACTAAGTTCACACAGCCAGTAAATGCCAGGGCCAGGTTCCTATCCACAGCCTACAGCTTTAACTCTTTCTTGGATCTTTGTCTTTGGCTCCACAGGCACCCAAATTGGCTGAAAACTTTTGTGTCTGTCATTTGGCCACTGGGGACATGCTGAGAGCCATGGTAGCTTCGGGCTCGGAGCTAGGAAAAAAGCTGAAGGCGACGATGGATGCCGGGAAACTGGTAGGTTATGCTGTCTTTCCCTTTCCCAGTTCCACAATGGTGCCCCCAGCTGCTGTGGCTGCTTAGCTTTGACGTCACTAAACGTCCTCATTCATCATAGACACAGTTGGAGACTTTCTCAGCCAGTGCAAACACAGGACATTTCCACTATCATAGAAAGTCTTCTGAGACAGTCAGGCCTGTGCGGCAGTGTTTCTAACAGACTGGCAACGTAATAGGAACTTGAGCACAGCGTAGTGTTTGGTTTATTCACGATTTATGATTTCCTCAGAACTTACTTGTATAGTTTTATTATTTTGTGTGCATGGCCAAGCTCTTTTCACAACCATCTTCCCTGCCCTGTTCGCAGTATTCTTTTTTATTATTGTTTTTTTGTTGTTGCTTTGTTTTGTTTTGTTTTGTTTTAAGTATAATTTCAAGGGCTAGAGAGATGGCTCAGAGGTTAAGAGCACTGACTGCTCTATCAGAGGATCTAGGTTTGAGTCCCAGCATACACATGGTAGCTCACAAGTATCTGTAACTTCAGTCCTAGGAGATCCGACATTCTCTTCTGACCTCAGCAGACACCAGGCATGTACAAAGTGCACAGACATACGTGCATACACGTACAATAATAAATTCTAAAAATTGAAACGTGGGTGTGTGTATGTTTGCCACCCAGACATGGTGGTACACACCTTTAATCCAAACACTGAGAAACAAGCAGGCAGTTTTCTGAATTTGAGTTCGAGGTCAGCCAAAGCTTTACAGTTAGACCTCTCAAAACAAACAATATATATGTGTGCATATACACATAGAATTACGTCATTTCCCCTTCTCTTTCCACCAGCTCCTCCCATGTGCTCACTGTATTCTTTTGTTGTTGTTGTTGAAACACTTTGCTCAGAGGCTTGGGGAGAGGTTGTAGAAGTCCATGCTGTCTGCTGTCCTGCTCAGGGCAGACCTGAGAGATGGCCCCGTTGCTCCACTGTACCCTGGAAGATACTTTGTACTAATGCTTTTTATAATTTACCCAGACTGGACATAACAAATTAAAACTACTGTTCCTAGGCCAAGACTTAGGTAGGTATACAAAAGGAGACATGTTTTTAAAGCTCCCTTGGGGCTCACTGCTCTGTCTTTCTAAGGGAGTTTCTTATCAGGCATGGAAAAGTAATCCTATGTAATTACCCAGTAACCAGCCTGATTTGACAAACACAGTGAACTGACAAAAGTTCGCTTGAGGCCAGATCTAGCTCTAACATTTATTCTAGAGCCTGGCGTCTGCTAATACTTTCAGAAATCATTTTGTTCTTGAACCTAGTAGGCAGGTGCTGTAGCACTGAGCCACACTACAGTCCCTCTGACCCTTTGCTTTGTTCCTGCAATTTTCTAAATTGGACTCCATCAGTGTGTGCATCTGCCTGACCCAGCAGTCATGTGGAGGTGGGGACAACTTTTGGGGATCAGTTCTCTCCTTCCACATGGACTCTGCATTCAAGTTCAGGTTTCCAGACTTTGGTAACAGGAACTACTACTCATGAGCCATCTCATTCCCTGCTGTTGCTTTGGAAGCAAGATTTGGCATGTGTCTTTGGTTGGCCTGGCATTTAACTTACCATGTGTCCCAGGCTTGCCTCTAGCTCAGCCTCCTGAGCAGAGACTGCAGGCATGACCACCACACCTGGTTTCTCTGGTCCCTTGTTTCTGTGTATGTTGCTTGGCTGGAATCTGAACTTTGTTTTTAATCCTCCAAGTTACCTCCTGTTAGGCCTGGAGATACCAGAGCAGTACTGAGTGGTGCCACCACCTATCTGTCCGGACATTGCTTTCTAGCTTCCCTTTTTATGTCAGTGAGGCCATGAATCCAGCCAGGGCCATAGATAATTTGGATAATTTGGGTTTTGGCAGAAAGTTCTGTGTGAGAGGAAATTGGGGTGTTGCTTATCTCCACCTGTAGCTGCAGACTGCCCTTTGTCCCCAAGTTCACAGCTGCTCCTGAAGAGGAACCCCTCAGCTGCCGAGGTTGGCAGCCATGTGTTAGACAGGTGGGAACTCTTCTCTCTTTAGAGGCTCTGGGAGAGAGTTTTATTTTAATGCTGTGAGACGTTTTCTGGTAGGATTTTTTGTTTGTTTGTTTTTGTAGAGGCTTGTGGTGGCTCTTCATTTCCTTGTTTCTGATCCAATATTGCCAATTCAGTGCAATTCTTTCCCAGTCTTAGACAGCCCCAGTAAATATCAAGTCTACATGTCAGTCATGATATCATTAATCTAATGAACTTGTAAATCAGGGAAGGTTGGTACTTTCCCACATTCTGGTCAAATACCATTCCCCTCTGTTTCTTGGGTGATGCCTCTGCCGGGCGCCCTCACCATCTTGGGGGAAACTTGTTGCTAACAACAGACCATGGATCCCTCTTCCCTTACTAGGTTTATTGAAACACATTAGAGCTACAAGGGGAGAGACATGTTTGTGGCCACTACAGAACTATGCAGATGCAGCCTGTTCTAGTCAGCTTTGCATTGCTGTGGTAAATTACCTAAGAGAAACCAGCTGGAGAAGAGAATGCTGTTTTAGCTCAGTTGCGGTCCAAGGTTACGTGGTGCCGGTTACACTTGTGGGCCTATATCGAACCATTGCTGAAGATATAGAGGAAGGCTGTGCACCCTGTAGAGGCAGAGAGAGCTCAGCAGTAAAAGTGTGTTCTGCTCTAGCCTGAGGTCCTGAGCTCAGTGCTGAGCCCATGCAAAGGTGGAAGGTGAGGACTGGCTCCACACACGTGCCACAGCACGTGTGCCTTCCCTACCCGTCCTACCTGCATACCAATAAATGTACAGTATTGGAGATCAAGCCTTTGACACACGAGCTTCAAGGGGGTACATTTAAGATGCAGAGTGACACAGCCTGGCGGTGGTGGCGCACACCTTTAATCCCAGCACTTGGGAGGCAGAGGCAGGCGGATTTCTGAGTTCGAGGACAGCCCGGTCTACAGAGTGAGTTCCAGGACAGCCAGAGCTATACAAAGAAACCCTGTCTCAAAAAAAAAAAAAAAAAAAAAAAGATCCAAAGTGACATGGAGGCCCCGACATTTGTTTTTCTTCTGTGGAGCCAGGCTGACTTGCTGTTTGGTAGCAAGTCATTGCACACATACACTCTTCACCTGTGTGTGAGGTATGTCACCCACCTGACAGATTTAAACCCAAGGCTCTTTTTATCTAGGTGAGTGATGAAATGGTTGTGGAGCTCATTGAGAAGAATTTGGAGACTCCTTCATGCAAAAATGGCTTTCTTCTAGATGGCTTCCCCCGGACCGTGAGGCAGGCTGAAATGGTAGGTAGTCTTTGTGTCACTGTTGCATGAAGGAAGGCAAGTGCCGGCCCTTCGTATTAGTCACTCTGAAGAGATGGGTCTGATCAGACTGAGGTGAGTCACACGCTCTTTTACAGCTTGATGACCTCATGGAGAAGAGGAAAGAGAAGCTCGACTCAGTCATTGAGTTCAGCATCCAAGACTCCCTGCTGATCCGGAGAATCACTGGAAGGTATGTGTCCCTGCAGATCCCTTGGTGCCTCCCCAGCTCTGTCAGGCAGAAGCTCGGTGCATTTCAAGATGTTTGGGTCTTGTGCATCATATGCACTGCTGCAGTGGCGTGGAGAGAAGAGCACAGGGTCCAGAGTCTCACAACATCTCTGTCTAGGCATGTTTCTTCTTCTATAGTTTAATATATTCTCCATTCATTCCTTGTGAATTTCATGCATTTTGATCATATATATCCCCCATTCCTCCCAGATCCATCCCTCTAGCCTTATAAACAAACCCTCTTCCCCTTTTAATAATGACCCACCAGTTTGTGCTGCTGATATATTTATGGGTATGGAGTCATCCACTAGAGTGTGGTCAGACTACCAGGGGCCAGACCCTTAAAGAAACTGGCTTTCATAGCTCCTCAGTTAGAAGTAGGGAGTTCATGCACCCCTCCTGGCCCATGCTAGAGTGTTGATTGACTGATCGTGTACGGGTCTTGTACTGTGAGTTCATGAGCTCTTGGAGAATAGTACAGTGATGCCTGTGTCTGGTCTCAGAGCTATGCATGAATTTGGGTGGTTCTGGCACTTGTGGTAGTAGGAGGAAGGGAGCCTGGGGAGATGGAGAAGGCTGCTGAGGAGAGGTAGGCTATCCACTCAACCTGCCTGAATGAGGGCAATTTCAGTGACCATTTTCTGGAAGGGAGAAGAAGCAGGAATGAGTGTAGGTTAGGGGAGGGGCTCAGGGTGCAGCCTGTGATAGACTTGTTGTGTGCTTTGGAAGCTGGAGGAGCGGAATGAATGACGTTGGGACGAAAGCATGGGTTCAGGGGCAGACCTGCAGCTCTGAGAGGAGTAGGTTTCACAGAGCTTGGGAGTCGTCACATGATCTGGAGCCACGAGGTGGTGGGGCAAAAGCAGCCTTCTAAACTTTTTACCTTAGTGCTAACTATACATTGGGGCTGGTGGGGAGCAGATAAGAGCCCCATGTGGGAGCCTGCTCATAGTCCCATGACATGATGGAGACTTCTGACTGGCTGGGGGCAAGGAATGAGTGAGCATCCCAAGAACAAGCTGTGGGGTCTCAGGGGAGGGGGGAGGGAGTGCACCTCCTCCTCACGGGTGTGCCAGACTAGTGAGGGGCTATCCAGGCGTGCGCAGCAGCGGTATGGTCGGACTCAGACTCTGCCTTGCTGATGGGTGGAAGAAGATGAAAGCAGGAACTGAGGGCTTAAGAAGGATTTCGCCATGACCTCAGCGCTGCTGACCTTCTGGGGTTTTTTTGAGACTCTGTTCACAGAGGTTTGAGTTTGTGTTTGCTGTTGGCCCTCTGGTGTCACTGCCCTGAGGACCAGTAGCAACTCACTTATAGATGAAAGGACAGGGGTTTAAAACAGCGGTTCTGAACCCATGGGTCTCAACCCCTTTGGAAGTCAAATGACCCCTTCACAGAGGTCACCTGAGAGCATCAAAAAACAATGATACCTACATTATGACTCCTAAAATTAGCAAAATTACAGCTAAGAAGTAAGAACGAAAATATTTCTATGGTTGCGGGTCACCACAACACGAGGAGTTATATTAAAAGGCTGCAGCATTAGGAAGGTTGAGAGCCACTGCTCTAGACCGTCAGCTACAAGTCAGTGGTGTAGAAGCCCAGCCTGATCACTGCCCGCCAGGCCCAGTGCCTCATGGGGCTATTTTGGTTGTGCCACGTGTGGCCCTGCCTTTCTAGAGAACTGGGAGATCAGACTTTCTTCCATTTACCTTTGGCTTTCTTCATGGGTATATGCCTTGTATTCTTAAAAATGATGTTTCTAAATGGCTAAAAGTAGCATAGTGTGTATGATCAGGGGCTGGGGGAATCTGGCTGGGTTATGAGTGGCAGCCTAGGGATCCAGAAGAAAGAGAGGTGTTTGTTGCAGCCTAGCCCCTCCCCCATCCTCTAGAGGATAAATGTCAGTGGTCTGCTCTTTTGCCCCCAGCCCCTTTCCAGAGATGCTTCAGCTGAGCCCAGGAGCCAGTGCTCTCCCTGTCCCCACATCTTCCTAGATGCTCTTTCTGAGTATCCAGTATCCAGTGCTCTGTTGCTGTTTCTGAGTGGACACACCAGAGAAAGCTTTTCAGGGCTCACATAGTGGAGGACCCAACTCCACTACAAGTATTGCTGTCACAGGCCTGCTTCTGTGTGGCTTCACTGCAGCTGGTTTTCTGTGCTGTCACCTGAGCCCCACCATCACCCTTTCCTCCTTATCTAATGTAAGTCAGTCATCTTAATCTTCCTCAAAACATGTTATGATTAAAATACCATATCGCTTTATGGCTAGGACTTCAACAGTATAAATAGAACTTCCCATATAATAGATAAAATATGTTCTCCCCAACCTCTGAGCCACTGGAAGTTCCTAGACAAAACAGGCACACCAAAAGGTGGTAGGAAGCTCTGAGCAGACCCTCATGAGGAGACAAGGTTTCAGTTAAATAGAGGGGAAATGAAGAAAGTACAACTTGTCAGGTCTGGTGGTGCACAGGTTTTTGGATGGACCTGAATTTGAAGCCAGTCTGGTCTACGTAGCATGTTCCAGGCCACCAGAGCTACATATCTTACATTCCTTATTTCAAACAAACAAAAACACCCACCCAGCAGTAACAAAGAAAATACAGTGCTCAGGATTGGCTGCTACTCAGAGTTGGTTCCCACCGTCTCTTCTTGGGTGTCCGGGTTCTTCTTTGTGTGGCCGTCCCCAGTCAGGAGCATGGGCTTACTGCTTAGGGTTCAGTACAGATGAAGCCACCCGCCACATTCTCAGTACCAAAGAAATACCGCCTGCTCTTGGCTTAGTTCACTGTACATGACTGCAGGTGACCATGGATGAGAAAACATCTGATCCTGGCACTGGCGTCCCAGATAGTTATGAGCGGCCCAGTGCTGGAAACCAAACTTGGGTTCTCTACAAGAGCAGCAAGCATTCTTAACTGCTGAGCCATCCTTCACCCTGTTTCTATTGTATTTATGCATTGTATGTGTGGAATATGTGCATGCATGCTACCACTCACATGCAGAGATCGAGAGTCAGGTGTCTGTTCTATGTGGGTCCCAGGGACTGAACTCAGATCCTCAGCCTTGGTGTTGAGTGCCAGTGAGCCTGCCCACCCGCTACTGTTGTTGGTTTACTTTGTTTTGTTCTGTTTGTGTTTGTGTTTTTAAGTCCAGATCTCAACTGTGCCCAGGCTAGCCTTGAACTATGGAAATTCTCCTACCTCAGCTTTCCCAAATTCTGGGATTATAGGCATGAGCTACCACACACAGCTTCCTTCTTTGTTTTAAGATGGTATTATCTGACTATGTTGCCCAAGCTGGTCTCAAAATCCGGTTGCAATTACGTATGACTAGAATGGATGGCTGTGTGCGCTGACATCAGAGTCCTTCCAAGACCTGGATGAGGGAGGTCTACCAGCAGCTTTTCTCATGCCTGAACAAAGCAAAAAACACTCTGCCTTTGGCATTTTCCTAAACAAGAGGTAGCAATAGCAGGTCCTATACCAGAAGGCCAGTCATCTTCCTAGGTGTGGGTGTGAGGTGTTAGCTGGGTTCTCTGCTGATTTAAAATCTTCCATTCAACTTTCTCTGCTTGTCATTCCAGAGTCCCCTGGATTACCGAGGTATTTCCAGGCAAGCTGACTCAATGATCATTTGCTGTCTTGCAGGCTGATTCACCCCAAGAGTGGCCGGTCCTACCATGAAGAGTTCAACCCTCCAAAGGAGCCCATGAAAGATGATGTATGTAAACTCAGGAAGGGTTGGGTTGGGTTGGGTTGGTTTTACTTAACCAGAAAATATCACTGTCTTGTAAATGAGATGGCTGGTGACAGATCTGGACAGTGTCTTCCATTCCAGGTGGTGTTATGCTTATCCTCTGTCACAGCAGTCCCTTCCTGGCACCGTGGCCATCTAAGCAGTTGGCTAGTTAGAGTGTTTCCAGGACTGGCGTTGAAGAGAACGTTGCTGACTCTTGTTCTCCAGAATGCCTTGGTCTTGGGGTATTTGGTGACTGCCGCCCTGGGTCTCACCCATGGTCTCTGTTCACTTGCTATACTGAGTTTCATGGTCTGCTATAGAATATGCAGGCAACAGTGGCAAATGCCCTGGGCTTACCCTTGTCATGTAAGAGAAGTTCAGGTTGTCCAGGGTCTACAAAGACAGGTCGCATTTCAAAAGTTGACAAATCGGGCTGGTGAGATGGCTCAGCAGATAAGAGCACCGACTGGTCTTCTGAAGGTCGAGAGTTCAAATCCCAGCAACCATATGGTGGCTCACAACCACCTGTAATGAGATCTGATGCCCTCTTCTGGTGCGTCTGAAGACAGCTAAAGTGTACTCATTTATAATAATAAATAAATCTTTTAAAAAAAAAAAAGAAGAAAAACCAAAAAAAGAAAAAAGTTGACAAATCTATCAGAGTCCTTTCTCATCTCACTTGCAACTAAGACTGGAGTTGCTTATATGCTCGGGGCTTTCCACTTCCATCTCCAACTCAAAGTGCTTATCTTAGAAGTTGAGCATTCTGAGCACAGAACAAGTAGAGAGCATCACTACTTCTGGACCTTGCTCTGGCGTAGCACAGTTCTTCGTTAGAAAAGCTCTAGATTGACTCTCTTGCCTTGAGTGGCATTGGGACCAGGCAGCATCCCAGGCAGAGTGGCCACATCTCATAACAGTCCCTCCTTCTGTTCCTTTTGTTCTCAGATCACTGGGGAGCCCCTGATCCGCAGGTCAGATGACAATGAGAAAGCCTTGAAGACCCGCCTGGAGGCCTACCACACTCAGACCACTCCGCTTGTGGCGTACTACAGGAAACAGGGCATTCACTGTGCCATCGATGCGTCCCAGACCCCTGACGTCGTGTTTGCGAGCATCCTAGCAGCCTTCTCCAAAGCCACATGTAAAGACTTGGTCATGTTTATCTAATGTTGGGCTAAAGGGTCTCTCTTCTTCCTCTCTGTGAAGGGAGTGGGCAGTCGTGGTTAGGTAGGTGGAGGGAACTTCTTTCTCAGACAGCAAGGTTATCTTCTAATGTACTGATTAAAAAGCACTTATTTGATGTGTCTCGTATGTGCAGTGCTCATCTGTGTGTGTGTGTGAGTGTGTGTGTGTGTGGTGTGAGTGTGTGTGTGTGTGTGTGTGTGTTGCTGTTTACTTTTCTTACTGTTTTAAGATAATTAGCACACAGGGTATTAGATATCAGATATCATTATGACTTTTTTTTCTTGAGATGGTTTCTGTGTATCAATATCTGTCCTAGAACTTGCTATATAGATCAGGCTGGTCTCAAACTCATAAGATCTGCCTGTCTGCCTCCTGAGTGCAGGGATTAAAGGTATGTGCTGCTATGTCCAGCTTCATTATAACATTTTTTTTTTAACATTTTTTAAACAAGATGTGTTTTAGTAGATTTTCTTCCCTCTCCATCCTGTGTTGTTAGCTACACAAACACATGCACACAATCTCTATTAGCCACACTCTTAATTCTTTTTTTTTT
>NW_022196900.1:85423967-85441425 GCF_008632895.1 Mastomys coucha
GATAAACTGCTTAGTGTTCATCTGCCAGGCACTCTTTGTAAACTGAGGTTACAAAGCCTCATAGTACTTACCACAAGCAGCTGACTCCAAGTCTAGGGTCACATGAAGTTAGGCAGTGTCACAGTTCCTGATGTACATTCTTGACAGGAAACAAAAAGCCGCAAGTTGGTGGGTGCATAGGGATCATTAATTTTTTCTCCTTAAATGGAATTTAAAAGACATTACAGATTCCAGACACTGCTAGGACAGGACATCCACATGGCAGAGTGACGAGGTCGGACTGTTTTTGTCATCCCCATCACGGTGCTGTAAAGTTCAGACCACATGGGACTTCCCTTTACACATCGAGCTGTTGTCAAAGAATTGTGCCAGGTAGAAGGTCCTTTGGGGTTCAGGCTGTCTCTGAACGTTGGGCGAGGTAACAGAGGCTGGCCACGTCTGTTTCCCCAGACAGACCCAGTCAGGGAGGCTTGCTTTTGTTTGCTTGTTCCCAGGGGTGAACCAAGCGGTGACTGGGGATAATCTCTTTGGATTCA
The DNA here is from genome assembly GCF_008632895.1 of Mastomys coucha. Taxonomy (NCBI): domain Eukaryota; kingdom Metazoa; phylum Chordata; class Mammalia; order Rodentia; family Muridae; genus Mastomys; species Mastomys coucha. Next base: position 85,424,504 of record NW_022196900.1, read on the forward strand.
TTCCCATCAGAAATATATTCAAACACAATAAGACCTACATCAGATGTATCCCTTTCAAATTTAACCCTTTACCCCATATTCCATGATGGGTAGCATCACCCCAAAACAAGGCCACCTATAACCATTATAAGTTTCTATTTGCGACCTTAGCTCCCATAATTGTGAGTGTCTGATGGTCTGTGCTGTGCCTTTTGGTCTCTGGTTGCTTTGTGACAGATAAATTAGTGGGCTGCTGTGATGAGACCTCAAAGCCTTCAGCCTCTGGAAAAGCCATTAGAAAGTCAGTGACGTGCCCAGTAAATAATGCCGCCTGCCTCAGCATAGCCTCCTGCTGGCTCTAAAGTGCTTGGTCCCCATCTGGCTTGAGCTGCTCTACTGTCTGAATTTGTCAGAGGGCTTGTCTCCACATGGAAGCTCATGGGTACGTGGCCCTCTTGCTTCCCTTTTGGCCTCCAAGTGCCTGCTGCCACTGCCCCGCCTTGTTTTCTTGGCTCTAAGCTAATTCTGTCTGCTCTTAACCCGGTCTGGCTTTGTGTGCTTCTGCAAAGCACATGACTGCTGGGAATGGACAGGGAGAGGAGTAAACCAAAACTCTCATCGGGCTGCAGGAATATGGGCTCTTTCTCTGGAGGGGGCAGTTCTGTGCATCCTGTATTGACCTTTCCTGACCTAGAGTAGCTGTAGGCACCGGATCTCAAAGTACAGGCCCCTGAGTGGTTGCTAATTGAATGTGACTGATAATGTGCACAGACATTTGCCACCTGTCCATATACATGTATATATACATGTGTGTATGTTCATGTGTGCACATACACCAAATGCGTGTGACATTTGGGCTTCAGGTAAGAGATGGAAAACCCTAGAGTACATGCTCGCCGGTGGTGATTGGGATTGTGTTTTTGCTTTAACTGTAGAGTTGTGATCTCAGCAGGCATGAGAGCTTTCCGAAACCTGGCAGAGAATGTCCAGGATTTGATGCATCTGGTTGCATGGCAGCCTTCCCTGATATCTGTTTGTTTGTTTTAAAAACCCATTTTGTTCTTTGTTGTTTCCTTTCTATTTCAGCCTAGTAACAGAAGCCAGGCGAGACCGCACCCCTGCTCATCTCCCCGCCGTGGGATCCCTGCTCTTAGGTGCTGGGCAGAGGGAAGAGGGTGGTCATGGGAAGGAAGGATGGATGGATGGTGAGGGATTTTGGGGAGGGGCTCGAGAGGAGATTTGGAACAGTGGCAGTGTTATAATTAGTAAGTTTTTTTTTTTTACAAATAGGTGAGAATTTTTTAAGTATAAGCAAAGGAAAAGATTAATTTTTTTTTTTAAAAAAACTGTGATTGGAAGGCATTGGTGCAAATAAGGAGACATGGTATTATTTCTAAACCATCAGCCTCTCCTTTCCTCTGGACCACAAAGCTAATGCTCTTGAAGAGACCTCAGCTTCTACATAAGAACCTCATGGATCACCAGGCCAGGAACACAGCAGTCAGCCTGGGCCCGTGTATCCTGTGCAGAGAAGGGGCCACTGGCTGCCGGTGGTTCCCCATGCCGTAAAATTAAAGACTCCCCTGCCCGTATGGGAGAGATAGGGCTCTGAGCTTATGGCTGCTGGCTCAGCAGATCATTTTCACTGGAATTGTGGGGAGCAAAGGGAGACAGATCCCACTCTTAGCAAAGGGAGACAGATCCCACTCTTAAGACTTCAGAGCTGCCTGCTCTGGTGACAAAGCCTCCAGCCACCCAGCACACACTAGTCTTAAAACCTTGCCTTCATCCATCCATGGGACCCTTTTAAATAACTGAACAAGGCCTAGGAATGTAGCTTATCGGCCTGTGTGTGCCTGGCACTCTAAAGCCCTGGGTTCAGTCCTCTACAGTGAAGGGGTGGGAAAAAAGCTCAGATGTCTTAAGCGAAATCATCCAAAGATTGTACTTCTCACCCTCAAATCCTGGAACTGGGATTGCCCGACAACACTGTGATGTATTTTGCAATGAGGTGCCTTTCATAACTGACCAAATGCTGCCATGTTTGGCCCCTGAGTCAATAAAATATGTTGAAAATTTGTATCCCTATTGTGGAGTTTTTGAAGAATTCTGGACTACAAGACCAAAAAAAAAAAAAAATGATGTCGAACTCTGGACCTGTCTTTAAAGCTGGTTCTCATGGTTAGCGCGGTGTCCTGGGAAGTACACGTGTGCATTCCTAAGAGGAGCCTGCACCCTTGCAGCCACATACTCCGTTCCTGTCTCATCTGAACAAAAGCCTTGGTGCTGTCTTGCGGCCTTAAACAAAGTCCATAAGAAACCAGCCCTTGGCTTAGTGCCTACCACAGCAGGCATCAGATAAACGGCGGGTCAGAACACACACAGACAAGTATCTGCTTCCTGCTGCGCTGGATAATTAGGAATGGACAGTTGTCTGCAGCCCGGCAAGCCTGCACTTCTAATGCATGGCCACCTTCGCAGCGGCTGGCCGCTGCATAGCCCCCTCGGTTACCTCTTTGTATGTCCTGTTTGAAGTCCGTTTACTTTCCTGCGAGAGTAGGCTTAAGCTGGTGTAGACAGAAGCCTTTGCTCTTGGAAAGCTGCCCCTGCCAGTGAGGTTTCTGAGAAATTGCTGCTCTTCCCGAAACCAGAGTGAACTGGCTGGAAGCACCACTGTTCTGGCGTCTTGTGACTCTTGAGATTCCGTGCTCACTGAGCCCCACCCCCACATCCTCCTGCCTCTGCTCCTAGTGCCCCACCTCTGGTGTTGCTTGAGTTGTCAGCTAGACTGCTTTGCTCAAATATTTGCATTCTCTGGGCTGTATGACTGACTGAAAATTTTTTTGGCTTTTGTTTGTTTGTTTTTGTTTTTAGAGACAGGGTTCCACTGTGTAGCCATGGCTGTCCTGGAACTCCCTCTGTAGACCAGGCTGGCCTCCAACTTGAAATCCACCTGCCTCTGCCTCCCAAATTCTGGGATTAAAGGCATGTACCACTACCACTTGGCTTTTTGGCTTTTCTTGGTTGTCATGTACAACTAAGAATAAAAATGTCTGTCAGACCGATCTGGGGAATGCCACAGCATGGCTGAGAAGGACAAACTGAGCAAAGACTGAGCTATCGCTGTGTGCTTGCTGCCTTTGATCTTAGTTTCTTCAGTTGTATCAGGAGTGCTAAAGAAAGACGGACAGAGATTGAAATACTGCTCGGGCCTCATACCCTGCTCAATGCCTGTCACCCATACTGAGACGCTCCGCAGTGGAAGCCAGCCTCCTGCTTTACGGGTGAAGAGTTCACAACAAACAGGCACAGTTGAAGCTCTCTCCAGCACGGCTTTGTCCCTATGGCCCCGTGTACCAAGAAGGCCCTCCCCAGCAAGAACTCTTTTCTCACAGTCCCTGCCAGTTGTGAGGACCAGGGTATATGTCACCTCTTAGGATCTCCTGTGTACAGTGACACAAGTATCAGAGCAGAACAAAGAGCAGCCTCGAAGATGGCTTGGCACATCACAACTCAGGAGGAGCTCCTTCACCATGGCGGAGAGTGGAATGGCCCCTGCTGACAGGTGTCAGGTGTGCTCACGAGCTCGTTAACCCCTGCACCCGATGCTCCTTATAGGTCAGTGTGGCTTGCGAGGGACAAGGGAGTTCAGAGGGAGAACATTGGCATCGGGGAAATCTGTTGCCTTCCTGGGCATCGGGAGCTAGGCTGAGTGAGGATGGTTCAGCAGAAGCTCCCTTAGAAGTCACAGAATGTGGGCTAGAGAGATGGCTCAGTGGTTAAGAGCACGGACTGTTCTTTCAGAAGTCATGAGTTCAATTCCCAGCAACCACATGGTGACTCACAACCATCTGTAATGAGATCTGATGCCCTCTTCTAGTGTGTCTGAAGATAGCCACAGTGTACTTAGATATAATAAATAAAATAAATCTTAAAAAAAAAAGCTAATCTCCATAGTAGCACGCACGATTAATTCTAGCATTCAAGAGACAGGTAGGCCCATCTCTATGAATTCAAGACCAGCCTGGTCTACATAGAGAGACCCTGTTTCAAGAAAGAAAAGAAAAGAAATCACAGAACGCTAAGATTGCGTACAGAGTTCTCTTTTTTTCCCATATTTTCCTATCCGATAACTTGATGTATATAGAATGTGTGTTGTGTGGGAGGGTTTGTGTGGATTGTCCCCAACCCTGCAAAGGTAAGTTCTGTTACATCTCCATGGCTCCTTTGTGCGCTTGGAGATTCATACATCTGGGAAGAGTAAAACCAGAGCCAGTCTGTGGCCCCACCCCCTCCTCCCACCGGGCTAGCGGCTTTGGTGCTCCGCTAAGGATGGGAAGAGGTTCCCAACACTCCTAGTTCAGAAACAGCTACAAGCTGTGAATGAGACTAGGAGTCCATGCAGGGATGCGAGCCACTGCAGTTAAGACTTGGTCTATGTCGACGTTCTCTGCGGCTTCCTCGAGGTTGCCCTGGAGCTCTGGCAAGTTGAGTTTACAGAGCTAAGACCACAAAGAGCCAGAGTGGGTGAGAGGAGTTGGGTTTTGTGCCTCCTGGTTTGGAAGGAGCAGCCCAGGAAGGTGTTACTGGCTGTCTCAGCTTTCCAGCCCCGCCCAGCCCAGCCCAGCCCAGCCCTCTGTCTGGTGCTGCTGCATTGTCCATCGCCTCAGAGGAAGCACTCTGCCACTGGTGTCTCCGGCTGCCCTAACAGTGTGTGATGATGAGCATCCTTGTGGGAGGCCTCTGGAGGTGCCTACACCTGGAGAAGTGCCCTGGCAGACTAGGTGGGAATGAAGGCCCAGGCCAGGTCTAGGTCCTGTGCAGATAACCCTCAGGCCTGAGGACAAGCAGAACTGCTGTGAAGTTGCTCAGAAGTAGGGAAGCCTACTGTACAGTCTTTAGAGCAAGCTGCTTAGTGATCCTCACTTGGAGATCCTTCCCACGTGACCCCAGTTATCCAGCTATATAAAATCAGTCTACGTATGAAACATTAACCCAGCCTAGGTATGTTGCAGCACACCTAGAATTTATGCACTTGGAAAGTAGAGACAAGAAGTCATCCTCAGCTGTCAGGTCTGAGGCCAGCCTGAGGTACAGGCGTTCTAACCTAAAAATAAATAAAGGGTGAAGAAAAAGTCAGACGTTTACTGGCAAACTATAAATATTTAAAAAAACAAAACAAAACAGTTCTTCAGACTAAAGAGAGAGCTCAAACAATATTGTGGAAGTTCTGAGGCTCCGAGTTTCACATCCAGCACCCATGCAAAAAGCTGGGTGTGGTGATACGCCATTGTGATCTCAGTGCTGGGGAGGTGGGGCAGGCAGATCTCTGAGGCTCACAAGCTAGCCTGCCTCGCTTAGTTGGTGACTTCCAGGTCCCAGTGAGAGACAGTCTCCCAAGGGGGACAGGGAGAGGGGGAGCTGGAGCCACTGCATGGCTGTGGAGCCTTCTGGCAGCTCCTGTTGCAGATGGTTCAGACCAACCATAACTGTAGCCCCCGGGTCTCTTAACACCCTCATGTGTCTGCCCACACAGGTACAGTGCATATACTTGAAAACCTTTTTTTTTTTTTTTTAAGTTACTGCTGAGAAGCACCCGAAGCTGGCCTTTAACCTTCACGAGCATGCGTATGCTCACAACACAAATAAGGGGAAAAAAGTAAAAACCATATTTTCCCATCTGTCACAGATAGGTGAATTTGTATACTCGAGATAGATAGGCTTTTCCTAGGCTGAGAAATCTTGGCTAGCTGGGCACTTGGGGGGCGGGGGGCAGAGGCAGGTGGATCTCTGAGTTTGAGGCCAGCCTGGTCTACAGAGAGAGTTCCATGACAGCCAGGACTACATAGTGAGATCCTATTTAGATAGATAGATAGATAGATAGATAGACAGACAGACAGACAGACAGACAGACAGACAGACAGACAGGCAGACAGACATCTTGACTGAGTATTTGATCCTGTGGTTCCTAGAGCATCTCCAGCATTTTAGACTTGACCAGTATTTTCATTTTTATAATTGTCAAGGCTGAGGTGTTGGTGCCACATTGAGTAAGTATGGGGTATAGTGTGCTTAGGAACCATTTCAGAGATTCCTGGGATTCTCCAGCATGGAGCTATAAACATACCTCAGTGAGGAGAGGCACTCACCAGCATCCCCAATGACCTGAGTTTGAAGCACGGATCCCACAGGATGGCAGGAGAGAACCAGCTCTCACTTGTCCTCTGACTACCACACACTGACCTGCTCTCACACAAGGTAGATATTAAGGATGTTTAAAAGGAAACATCGTAGCACAATAGAATTCAAAGGTAAACTAATTTGATACATGCCAAGGACCAAGGGATAACAGCAGGAAAACACTGTCTTTTTGTTTTTTCATTTTCCTGTAATCAAAGGTTATGTTTCTGTTAAGAGCAGAAAAATTACATCCAGTAAAACAGCCGTTTGTCACATGCCATTGTCTGGAATCTGAGCTGACGTATGTTGTTGGGCTGAGTTCCTTGGCTTTGTGGGTTGTGCCAGCATGCTCGGGGCACGTGTTCAGATCCAGACTGCAGTGAGAGGCAACGGCGCAGCACAGGGTCGCAGTGCCTGAGTGGTCAGCCTTGTCTTTCAAGATGGGCACGGCCTCATCTTGCCACACTCAGTTTTACGTGTGGCTCACAATTTAAAGACGCTGTGCCTTTAAAGACTTGAGACTTAGAACGAGGGAGTCCTCGTGCTCTTTGGCTCTGGTTCCCACTCTTCTAAATAAGAAACGCCTCACTTTTTATTTCCCCTTTTGCCCTGCTTGCGAAGAAACTCAGGAAAAAGTCTCTTATTCAGCTGCCGTGCTTTCCTCGGCCAGGGTTACTGCGCTCCAATCTCAATGTGTGCTCGGGGGTCAGGAGGAAATACACGCCTTAAGTCCATCTTGGGAGAAAAGCCAAACAAAAAAGGAAAGGCTAATTGTGTGGTTCCGGAGGTAAGAGGCTCCAAGCAGAAGAGCGGGAGATTCCAACAGAGGCCACAGCCCCTGGGAAAGTACAGGGATTCTCAGATCAAGTGTGCCAGTGCCTAGAGTTTTGGGAAAGTCTGCCCCTGATTGGAATACGATTTTTCAAAGAAAATAGAAGGAAGTAAAAGAGGTCTTTCAGCTCATGAATAAAGCAAAGAGCTCAGAAGAGCAGAAGATGAGAGTATGTGTGCAGGTGATGCCCCTGAGTTCTGGTCACAGGTACTCTTAACTCCTCCCACATCCCAGCCTTTGCTAAGGAGCTGAAGGGGGGGTGGGGATCAGTTTTGTCAGCTGTGTTGCCCAAAAGGTTTCTGAGGATGACAAAGATGGCCTGTGGTTAGATCTTAGCACTGAAAGCTCACTGTCTTGGGGAAGATAGTCTCTGACCCTCAGTGGTGGTAGATGTCATATAAGTTAAACAGCAGTAGCCACCACCAAGTGGCTCTACCTGCTCCTGGGGGCATTTCACTATGGCTGGCTTCACTGTTCTAATTCCCCGTTGCCCGAACCCTCTGTAGAAGATCACCAAACTTCTGGATTCTCCTGAGCTGCCAGATGTACCCCTGGGTGGAAATGGGGATCCATCCCATTCCTAGGGCTGCTGACTTGAGTGGAAATCGTCAGGAGGAATGTGGACCTGACACAGCAGCTAGCCGGATAGGACAGATATGACACAGACCCACTGCTCACTGAGAACCAGAGCAGATGCCACAAGCCCTCCTCAGGCTGGCTGTACCTACCTGCACATGGTCACAACCCACTGCCGTGGCAGCCTCAGGAACTGCCCTGCCTGAGGCCACTCAAGCTGAGGGAGGCACTAGGGAGGAGCTGGGCTGGGCAAGAAGAGTCTCTTGTGAGAATCAGTTGCATTCTGCCTTAGAATCTTTGAAAATTGCCCTGTAATAAGGGAGGGGAGCTGAGGGTTTCCAGCTCCTATGTTCTAAGGAAATGAGTAAGTGTGTGCCGAAAGCTCTTGTAGCAGGATAAGGACTGGAAACAACCTAAGTTTCCAACAGCTGGGAGACCGGCTGATTCATCGTGGGACAGATAGTATACAGTTAAGGACTAATCCCTTTAGAAAGATAAGCTACCAGGTGAGTAAACACGTTAAGAAAGCAATGCAGAAATGGATTTTGGTTTTGTTCTCTTTAGTTTTTAATCAGTTGCTCATATAGCCCAGGCTGGTCTTGAACTCATTACAAAGCTGAGGATGACCTTGAACGTCTGATCCTCCTGGCTCTACTGTCTAAGTGCTGGGATCAGATGCATGCCCCACCATGCCCATCGTGGGGTTATTTTTAAAACTGAACTTTCTGGATTACCTCTTAAGTTGCTCGAAAGACAATGTGAAGTTTCTGACTGTGATGTTTCTCCTGATGTCAACATCATAACTGTTGTAGTTGTCAGCCGTCTTCCCACTGGTGATCTTTCTCCTAGTCTGACACCCACCTTTCCCCCCACACACCACATTTAACTTTTTTGTTGTTGTTTGTTTTTCTGTGTAGCCCTGACTGTCCTCGAATTCATTCTGTAGACCAGGCTGGCCTCAAACTCAGAGATCCACCTGCCTCTGCCTCCTAAATGCTGGGACTAAAGGTATGCGCCACCACCGCCCAGCTTTTTTTAGTGAATATTTTTTAAAGTTGTGTGGTGTGTGTGTGTGTGTGTGTGTGTGTGTGTGTGCATGTGTGTGTGTGTGTGTGTATGTGTGTATTCTCCTTCCACTGTGGATTTCAGGGATCAATTTGTCAAACTTGTATGGCAAAGGTGCCTTTACAGATGGAGCCATTTCATAGCCCAATATTTTTGGTTTTTTTCTCAAGTTTGTGTAGCAGGCTAGGAATACACCCCAGTTGATATCAAGTCCTAGATAGGATCCCTAACACCATATAAACTGATGTATTGTATGCCCATAATCCAGGCACTAAAAAGGAGGAGGAAATCAGAAGACAAAAGTCATCCTCCACTATACTATAAATAAAGTTTATATAGAAAAGCATTTGGGGGCTGGAGAGATGGCTCAGTGGATAAGGGGACTGAGTGCTCTTCCAGAGGTGATGAGTTCAATTCCCAGTGATACTGGGTCTCAGTCAGTTCATCCCAGCAACCACATTATGGCTCACAACCATTTACAATGGAATTGGATGCCCTATTCTGGTGTGTCTGAAGACAGCGACAGTGTACTCATACACATAAAGTAAAATAAAATAATTCTTTAAAAAAAACACACATTTGGAATTGTTAAAGATAATGATATGATCAGAGCTACTACCTAGCAAGGCCTAAAATGTTTTTTTTTTTAAGTTTTTAGTGTGTTCTAGTTTTTCTGTTTATCATGTCACATAAATTTTTTTAAGTATAAAATTACATTTTGTATGTTTCCATGTCACATAATATTAAAACACTGGGAAAAAATAATCTTCAAAACTGGTTGGTGCCCTCTGATTGTCTCTTGTGTGGCTGTGCTGTGGTCACTTGCTCATTTGCACTTAAGACAGAGCTCAACAAGAGGGACTACATCTTCCTGGTCCCCGACTGGATCACGAGCCACAGGAGCAGGCAGCAGAGGAAGCACTCGGTCTTGGCAGTCTCCTTCAGCATGAGGAAACCCCAGGCTTGCATTTCCTGCTTAGTGACCCAAGAAAAAGACGGGAGCCTGTAGTCTCAGGGCTAACTCACATCTGTCACTGACTCTGGCCAGAAACGTGAATTTTGCTAGTTGGCAAGATTGATGAGCTAGGCCTTTAGGTGGTTTCCCAAAGAGAAGTCAGGGCCCCACAATCCAGAAGAGGGAGCAGATGCTAAGCAGGTCAAACTGAGCATCAGAGGCTGTCCCCGAGGTCAGCTTTTACTTTCCATTTCTTCTCACCCGTGTAAGTTTCCTGATATTGGAGCCAGCACAGAGCCTGGCATATAGCAGGGGCCCAGTAATATAAAGGAATAGATGCGAGTGTTAGTGAAACAAAGTCCTTTATCTAGGTGGGGTTTTTTTTGAGTCAGGATAGTTTGCACTGCAAATAACCGAAATTTTGTTTAACACAAAAGCATGTTTGTTTGTTCGAGGCTAGTGAACCCTGGGAGCCAGACATGATTTGATGAGCATTCTGTCTCTGCCAATGTCCTGTCAGCTTTCATTGTACCACAAGTTTTAAGCATCGCATCTACACCTCACACCATCTAAAATAGAGGGTAGAGCAGAATCCCAGAACTCCCAGCAAAAGCCCCGAGATTCAGTGAGGACTAGATAAGGGCACATTTCCACCTCTGAGCCAGCCTTTAGAGGCCGGGTCATTGGTTGGTTTTGCCTAGATCTTATGCCTCATCCTAAGACGGGAGGTATGAGCAGCGAGAGCCAACTTCTCTAATCGTGGAGCCCTGTAAGAAATGAAGGGTCTGAGGAAGGGAGAAAGCATCCTGTGGACTGGGAAAATGATCAACAGGAAGGAACCTGGCCCAATTGAAAACAGAATTGTGTGGTGTAGACTGGGATGCAAGACAGAGCAGTGCCTGAGGGAGCAGCCGTCATACATCACACAGGAAGCTTCGGGGGTGGGGGGGCAGCAGAGGAGGAGAGGGGCGGAACGCAGGGAGGAGCATCCCTCCTTGAGATGCTGGCAGCACAGAGCGCCATCTGTGAGTTACCCCAGCTGATGCTTACACCGCAAGGTGAGTGTCAACATCATCATGCTTCATAAACAACCCAGAGGTTTCTTGGCCCCAGCTTGTCTAGCTCTGAGACCTGCATCCAGCCAGGATGTAGTGATGAACGGGGTGAGCCATGGTCCTGTGTGCACTGTAGCTATGAGTTCTGCAGACCATAGAGATGATGAAGAATGTACATTAAATTATTTCATTTTCTCCATGAGACAAGCATTACTATATTCACATCTTACAGACAATGGAGGCATACACAATGGAGGCATACACAACTTGCAGTGCTAGTTAGCGGTGACACCTGACAATTTGCCCTGGCTGTCCCCCACTTGGCCTGCCTTTGTTCCTACTGTGTTATGTGAGCTGCCATCCTCACAGCATTTGCTGAGTGCATGTTCCATCCTGAACTCTTTTATGTGCACTTAAGACGGTTGCCTTAAGCTTAATCAGGTTCTATCTAATCAAGTTATTGAGAAGGGCTCTGTTTAGGAGTCGAGCCCCAGAACCCTTAGTCCAGAGATGCTGCTGTTCCTGACCTGTGTCTGAGCATCCCCGTGGGGAAGTGGCCTGGCTGCCTCCCCAAAATGCTGACAGCACAACCTTTGGCAGGGGCAGGCAGAGCCCCATGCTGCAGTTGGCTGAGAGCCCAGTCAGAGGGACTGAGCCAGCATGGAGTGAGCAGCTGCAGAGCCTGGGCCCCTGGGGCCTCCAGGCACCCCTGCTTAATGCCTGGATGCTGTTCACTGCTGTCAGAGCCAAAGTCACGGGTCAACTGTTAGGACCCTCGGGTCCCAGTCTTGGCTTGGTAACTGAGGTACTGTAGGATCTGAGGTAACTTGTATAGCCTTCATTGGGCCTTAGTTTCCTGGAAGCTAAGTTAATATCACCTATGATCAGCGGGCCATGTAAGGTTGCCCCTCCTAGAAACTCAGACTCTTATCTGTTTAGAATCTCTCCTGGTGCCAGGTGCTGCTGGGCATTAGAGCACAGAATCAAGCTGAGCTGACCCCTGCCTTCAAGCCACTCCCAGTTGGTTAGACGTCAGAGAAGCGGTAGACCCAGAATGGTAAGTTGGATACTCTACAGGGGATGTCCTAGGCTGCAGGGCTCATTGACAGAGCAACTGACTCCCTGAGGCAGCCTGGAAAACACCCAAGCTGAAGGACACAGAGCCGATCGTACAATGAATCTTCAGAAGGGATCTATGTGCATTGGTGGTGGTGGGACAGCTTCTGTAATGGCCTAAGGACAGATTAGACCGAGTACAGAGAAGAGAGTGGGCATCAAGCACGTGATAGTGAGAAGAGTAGATGTGGTTATACAGGAAACAAGGCTCAAAGCGCAGGTAGAAGGCAGCGGGATGAGATGAGCTATAGCCTCTAGGGCTAGAAAAACCAGAGAGCAGGACTCTGGAGTCCCAGCTGGGCCCACACGCATCTTCCTCCCTTCCCTGGAGCTCTGCTCTCTTAGGCCACCTCTACTCTTCACAGATGAAGTTCTTCACAGAGCTCATCCTCACACCTCACTTAACCATCCTCTGGGTTTCCCTGGGCACTTAGGAAGATAGCAGAGACACAAAGAGCCCATCGGGTGGAACAGAAAGAGTGAGTGTGTTGGCCTCTGGAGAGCAAACACTCGTGAGGGCATCTGGGAACCTGAATCTGACCAGGAGACAGAGGCTAACACATGACTATGGCTGGGATGGTTATTTATAACTATTATTTTTTTGGATTGTAGACAAATAGAAGTAGCCAGAGAACTTTGTAACAGGGAGGGGGTGGTCTTTCCTGGACAGTCAGGGAAGGCATCCCTAAACGATGTGCATTTTGAGGTTGTGAGGGTGTGGTTTATTGAACCAGTTGGGGTTGGGGTGCGCTCAAGCAGCCTGTAAGGGAACTGGGGCCAACACTTGGGTCTTTCCTGCCTTTACCTCAGGCCTGTTGCCTCCCAGGGCCCTACCATCAGGATTCTCCTACCATTCAAAACCAAAATTCAAGAATTTTCCCCATTTGGTCTTGCATGTCAGAGAGGTCGGGCCCACTCCCTATATCCAGGCCAACAGAAACCTGGCAAGTGTGAGTGATGTGTCATGTAGAGTCAGGACCAAGACAAGAACCCATGTCTCATAGTCCGATGAGGTCATGGAGGAAAACCACTCTTCTCGGGTTTGCGTGGGCCATGACACATACCCAAGGAGCTTTCCTGGAAAACAGTCTCCCCAGGGAGATAGGAAAGTCCCAGAAATAGACTCACTCAGGGACCATTTTATTCTGAGCCTGAGAGTGCCCAGATGCACCACACTGCTGTACTCTCCGTCTTTCGGTAGCCCAGGGCAGACACCCACTCTGTGGCTCTTACTACCCTAACTGAAATAAAGGGTTGTTAACCCCACACTGTAGAGGACCTACCCAGGTCCTTTGACCAATCAAGAGGAAGGTGAGTGCATCATCACAGAGCCCTGAACCTGTGGGCAACTTCAAGTCATCACCCCTGGATACTCATGCCCTGAAGTGGGAGGTTTGTGCCCTAAGCGTTTCAATCCCATTTAGGGACCTCTAGGTCCAAGCAGAGGAGTCTAGATGTTTGGGAAGAAAGACCTGATGAGGGTCTGACAAAAGGAAGATCCCCAGATGCTCAGACCCAAGGGAGGAGGTTCCAACAATAGTGTCATGGTCAGGAGGACATTCCAGGTAAAGCCCTGCATGTCTCTGGTGACATACATTTGCTGTGTCCACACAGCATCCACAGCCCCTTTCATTTTCAGAGCTCTTGTCCCTAGATTGACTCATATGTCCCCTACTGACCCCAAGGAGGCCTTATGAAACACCAGTGATTGAAATGAGAGCTGCCCAAGGCTACTCTGAGAGGGACACATCTGGAACCACATCTGTCCCCTTGTGCCTTCCCCAGACCTGAGCCTTTTCTGCACCTTCAGTCTGCTCTTGAAGCACCCTATGCCGGGTGAGAGGTCCCAACCTCTACGGGCTTCTGCTGTAACAGCAGAGTATGTTACCAGAGCACAGCTACCCTGCCGGAGTCTGACTTTCTGAAAGAGACTTGTCCAGGGAGGTGGAGGGAACCGGAGGCTTTGAACTGCTTCCTTCAAGTGGATGAACTTGAAACTGTGACTCTCAAAATGCTTCTTTAAAAAAATTTTTGAGGGGGCTAGAGAGATGGCTCAGCGGTTAAGAGCACTGACTGCTCTTCCAGAGGTCCTGAGTTCAAATCCCAGCAACCACATTATGGCTCACAACCATCCGTAATGAGATCTGATGTCCTCTTCTGGAGTGTCTGAAGACAGCTACAGTATATTCACATATAATAAATAAATAAATCTTAAAAAAATGTTTTTTTGAGCTGGGCAGACGATTTCTCTGTATAGCCCTGGCTGTCCTGGAATTCACTCTGTAGACCAGGCTGCCCTCAAACTCAGAAATCCTCCTGCCTCTGCCGCCCAAGTGCTGGGACTAAAGGCGTGCGCCACCACTGCCTGGCTAAAGTGCTTCTCTTTTTACTTGTTTTGTTTTGGCTTCTCTGTGTAGCTCTGGCTGTCTTGAAGCTGGCTCTGTAGACCCAGCTAGCCTCAGACTCAGATCCACCTGCCTCTGCCTCCTACATACTGGGATTAAAGACATTAAAGATGTGCATCACTGTGCCCAAGTCGTTTTATTTTTATTTGTGTGTACGTGTGTACATGACTGCAGGAGCCTCATGCCTTGAATCACCCTGGATCCAGAGTGACAGGTGGTTGTGCTGGGAACTGAACTCCAGCCCTCTGCAAAGTGCAGTGCATACTCTTAAACACAGAGCCATCTCTCCAGCCCCTAAGGGCTGCAAGAGCTGAGGAAAAAAAAAATGTTTACCCAGCAGCGCAAGGAAGGAGAACTACCACTCAACTGATCTATTCAAGTATGGGTGACTTGGAGCCCAGACTTTGACAGGCTTACAGGTTTGGGGGAGGTAAAAGCACGCTCCCACAGGCTCAATGTAGAATGAAAAACAAAACAGCAAATAGGGGAGTCAGGCATTTTGAGGGTCAGCCAGCTCCTAAGGGGAAGGGAAGTCCAAAGAGGAGCACACAATGCAGACTGGCCCTGAGGGATGGATGGGGAGAGCTCACCAACCAACCAGGGAATAGTGCATTTCAAAAGAGGAAACTAAAACCAAAAGAACTGTATCCCACTACACCCCACTCTTAAATATTCATTTGTTTATTTTTTTTCTGGTTTTTTGAGACAGGGTTTTTCTGTGTAGTCCTGGCTGTCCTGGAACTCACTCTGTAGACCAGGCTGGCTTCAAGCTCTGAAATCCACCTGCCTCTGTCTCCCAAGTGCTGGGATCAAAGGCGTGCGCCACCACCGCCCGGCTATGTATTTGTTTTTTGAGACAGAGTCTCACTAAGTATCTCTGACTTGCCTGGAACCCACTATGTAGATCAGGCTGGTCTCAAACCCAAAGAAATCCTCCTGCCTCTGCCTCCTGAGTGCTGGTATTAAATGCAGATGCCACCATGCCAGGCCAGATTCAGCTTTAAAAGTCTGTTTTTAATTACATTTTATTTCTTTTGTAGAGTAGGGGCACATATTGCCACAGCATATATGTGGAGGCTCTGACCTCCACAGGAATGCACAAGCACAGGCATACACCATAAATAAATAAAAATGTAACTTAGAATATTTTGTAAGATTTGGAGTTTAGTAAATATTAGAAATCTTAAGGCAGGAAAGTAGCACTTATACTAGTAATTATTTCCAATTTAAACAAACTCAAAATAGAGGCTCAGAGGCTGAGGTATGCACAAGACTCCAAGTTCAATCCTCGGTACCATGAAAACCGAAACGAAACAGACTTAGGAGAGCAAGCAGAATGTCCAACATATCCATCTCCATCCGGGAAACCAAACCAGTAGCATCCATATGTCATCACCCGATGTGGAGGACAATAAACCCCAAGACCATGAAGGTAAGTGGAGAAGCTGGAGAGACCCAGGAACTCCACTGGCTCAGCTGCAGTGGGAGTCTACCCTTATCTGGCCAGCCAGAAGTTGACACAATGAAACTGTCAGGCCACTGCCGCAAACCCTCACAGCCTGTCCGTAAAGCAACAGAGCTGGAAGGAAGTTAAGCCCAGGTCTGACTGGAGAGCCCTTGGCTGCTGCAGCACCGGGCAGGGAGCCAAGGCTCTCCTTTCCCATCCTGGACTCCAAGGTTGAGCCAGTTAGAGAGAAGCAGCCAGTCACCAGCCAGAGCGGGCTATGGACCAGCCAGATAATGCAGAGGGCTCAGGCAAAGAAGTACCCAGCAGCCTTTCAGCATTAGGCAAGACTCCAGAAAAGACTTTGCACCCTCATGGGAGGAGAGGTGAGGACAAGGAGACCAGGCTCCATCTCCCAGCAGCCCTTGGCATGAGTGGGACTCCCTCATCAGCCAAGTACCTCTGTGCCTGTCTCCTTTTCCCCCAATACCCCTACCTGGAAAACCATGATTTTAAGATTATTCGAACTACCAAGACCTCTACTTTAACTATCCCCTTTTCAACTCCACCATGACACAGGAGGCAAACAGAGACCCCACAGAGGCAGAGGGCCTACCCACAGACAGAACAAACACCTGGTCCAGTTCTCCTCCAGCCTCATTAATAGGCCTTACAATCGAAAGACCTACCCCTGAACGTATACAGGAGTGTAGCAGCAAGTTGTCTTAGTTGGCGTTCTGCTGGTATGACGAGACACTGACTAAGAGCAATTTGGGGGAGGAAAGAGGTTGTCTTACAGGTCACAGGCCCTATCAAGGGAAGCCAGGGCAGGAACCTGAAGTCGGGAACTGAAGCCGAGGTCATGGAGGAGTGTTGCTTACTGGCTTGTGGTCCACGCTTTGCTCAGCCCGCTCAGTCCGGGAATGGCACTACCCACAGTGGTGCCAAAGTGGGCTGGGCACCCCTAGTTCAATCAGTAATCAAGAAAACGCTCAAAGATTTGCCAACAGGTCACTTAAAATTCCCTCTTTCCAGATGACTCTAACTTGTGTCACGCTGACAGAAAGAAAGAAAGAAAGAAAGAAAGAAAGAGAGAGAGAGAGAAAGAAAGAAGAGAAAAAAAGAAAGAAAGAACAAAAACCAACCCCCCAACCTACCCTGAATAACTAA
The DNA here is from genome assembly GCF_008632895.1 of Mastomys coucha. Lineage (NCBI taxonomy): Eukaryota > Metazoa > Chordata > Mammalia > Rodentia > Muridae > Mastomys > Mastomys coucha. Next base: position 85,441,281 of record NW_022196900.1, read on the forward strand.
CCCCTTGCCAACTTCACACACAGATTTATCACTATTAAGCAATAGTCTTGCCGGACGGTGGTGGCGCACGCTTTTAATCCCAGCACTTGGGAGGCAGAGGCAGGTGGATCTCTGAGTTCGAGGACAGCCTGGTCTACAGAGTGAG
>NW_022196900.1:85441496-85448443 GCF_008632895.1 Mastomys coucha
AAAAAAAAAAAAAAAAAAAAAAGCAATAGTCTTTACTTTCTTGTTTGTCCCCATGATGTCATGATAATACCACGAAAGGAAACTCATAACTTTAAAAGTCACACAGTACTTAAACATTTCAACACTCTGAAAGTTTAGGGTTGGGGCTGGCAAGATGGCTCATCTGGTAAGAGCACTGACTGCTCTTCCGAAGGTCCTAAGTTTAAATCCCAGCAACCACATGGTGGCTCACAACCACCCATAATGAGATCTGACACCCTCTTCTGGTGCGTCTGAAGACAGCTACAGTCTACTTATGTATAATAATAAGATAAATCTTAAAAAAAAAAAAGAAAGAAAGTTTAGGGTCACTTTAGAAGCCGAAAGTATGTGTGTCTGTCTGCCTGCCTATCTGTCTGTCTGTTTACCTCTTAAGATGGGGTTTCATCTCATTATGTAACCCTGGTTGGTTCTCACTCTGTAGACCAGGATGACTGTGAACTCACAGAGATTCGCTTTCTGAGTACTGGAACAAAGGGTATGCACCACTATACCGGGCTAAATTTAAAGTCTCTTTATTGTGAGCCTCTGTAAAAATCCAAAATAAGTTACATATTTTCTTATTTCAAGAACCGGTGCACAGTTATGTACTAGAATTTTGGAGGGCAGTAGTTGCCATGCACCTTGCCTCTTTTGCTCCCAAATATCTACAGGACCCTTCTACACCCTCTTCAGCCCATTCCAGATCCCCAATAATTGACTTGGTATTTATATATTAACAAGCCATAAGCCTAAACTGGCCAGGCTTTGAGATGTTCTAACCCTCTAAACTATTTTCCTCCCAGCCATAGGCCCCGGGTTACCGGCATTTAGTCTCCCCCTGTCTTGCTTTGCTCCATGTATGTCCTCATGGAGAATCCCCTGGTGACCTGATCATCATGATCCTCCTGGACCCTCTGCTCATAGCCACCCCTTCTCTTCCGACACTATGGTCCTCTGCCCTCTCCTCTGCCCAGTCACTGGCTGTTCAGCATTTTATTAACCAACCAGAGATAATTAAGGAGCATTGTTTACACCACATTGATACAGGAAATTCTATGGTATTCACAACAGTGCCTGAGTCTGGACTGTCTTTAGATCTCAGGGCACAGAAATCAGCATCTGAATACACAGAGAGCACAGGCCAAACCCCAACCCAGTTATAATCCACGCTAAGCAAAACCAGCGTTTAACATTGTTAAAGAGCTCGGTGTCAGGATGTCTAGGACTCACTTAATGTTCTGGGCTGCAAAGGCGCTGGCTTGCCCTGTTCCCCATCTCCACTCCCCACAACACACACAGCTTATCTTTTAGGGAGGACTGTGGTGGCCTTTGAGATCTTGAGCTGGAAAAGCCATGTTCCAAGCTTAATGGGCTCAAGCTAACCCCATCTCATACGTGGTTACTATCCTTGCTGGTCACTCCATGGTCTTGATATTCCAGTCTGCTTAAGTCTCTACTGCAGCAGAAACTGCACCTTCATGGTGGCCTCTCTTAGGCTCTCCCAGACTCTCAACTGTTCTCCATGACCCCTTCAATCCTACAGCTTCCATGCACGTTCAGTTAACAGCATGAGATGCAGCTTTGGGTCTCTCTGGACCACACAGCTTCTGGCTGCTGACCCTGAGGGAAAAATGTCTTGAAGATGTTTACCTGAGAAATGGTAGTCTCTTGTTAACCACAGCTATTTTTTCAGGCCCAGCTACCTAGAGTCAGTGGTCCCAGCAAAGCAAAGGTTTCACTTCAGGGGTGCTGGTCTTCTGTTAATCACAACTTTTTTCAGCCTCAGGTGACCAAAACCACAAACTCTTCATTCAAAACATCATATAAGAGTCTTTAAGGGAATCTGAGTGGTGATGCTCACCTTTAATCCTAGCACCCAGGAAGCCCAGACAGGCAGAGCTCTGTGAGTTCAAGGCCAGCATGGTCTACAAAGTGAGTTTCAGGACAGCCAGGGCTCCCCACAGAAACCCTATCTTAAAAAAAAAGAAAGAAAAAGAAATGAGATGCTCTATAGATTTGTCTACAGGCCAATATAATGTATACATTTTCTCAAGGTTCCTCTTCACAGAGGAACCTTTTTTTGTCAAAACAAAAACAAACCAACAGTGGTGGCACAGCACTTGGGAGCAGAGGCAGGCAGATTTTTGAGTTCGAGGCCAGCCTGTTCTTCAGAGTAAGTTCCAAGACAGCCAGGGCTATACAGGGCTATACAGAGAAACCCTGTCTCTAAAATCCAAAACCAAAACAAAACAAAAACCCAAACAAACAAACAAACAACAAAACAAAACAAAAAACAGTACACATGTTCAAATTTATGGTTACTTTGCCCCATCCACACCAGCCTGAAACCCCTAAGGACAAAGATGCCCGCCCACTTGTGTGTCTCCAGTGTCAGCACAAGGCTGACCATACAAAGTATCCCAAGGTGTTTCTCACAGTTGGGGGGTAGACGTGAGGGACACAAAGGGTGGCTTCTCAGAGAACAGAGTCTTTTGTAGTAGGGGCTTATGTACATGTGTGGAGAGAGATGTTGCCGAGGACGTTCTACCCGCAGTTGCTGACTCTGGCTCGTGGGTACATGGACGCAGCCTCTGATTTAGAGAACCCCGGAAGAGGAATGAGTCAGACTGGAAGATAAAGGCATTGGAAACCTGATCTCATGAGTAAAAGTCTGGAGATGAGAGCAAGAGAGTTTGAGAAAACTTCCTGGTAGCCTTGGCTGGAAGAACTGAGTGCAAGCGGCCAAGGATTCTGAACGGAAGCACTGGTTTGTGCTCCTTTGGGACAATGGAGATGTCACAGGTCTTATAGGGGTTATTCTAAAGGTTTCTTCCAGTAGCATCTTGGAGCTGTACATCCTCAATGTCTCGGTGTGTAAGGAGACCTGGGGCTAACCCATGCATACATTCCTGTCTATTTCTCCTCCAACTTGTTTGTTTGTTTGTTTGTTTGTTTTTGTTTTTTCAAGACAGGGTTTCTCTGTATAGCCCTGGCTGTCCTGGAACTCACTCAGTAGACCAGGCTGGCCTCAAACTCAGAAATCTGCCTGCCTCTGCCTCCCAAGTGCTGGGATTAAAGACGTGTGCCTGCCACCACTGCCCAGCTCCTCCCACTTGTTTTAAAAACAGAGTTTATGCTTGTAGTCCAGGTTAGACACTACCTTGCCGTCTTTCTACTGCAACTTCCCAAGTACTGGGATTTCAGGCCTGGGTCCCTACATCTGGCTAATGTCCACTTTCCTGTTCAAAACACTCCTATGCTCATCACCCATTTAACTTTAGTGACCCCAGGAGTGGGGAAGGGTGAGACACCTATTGGACAAACAGAGAAACTAAAACACCCCCAGAGAGGTGAAGTGGCTCACCATGGTCGCAGCTCGAAAGCAGATCAGAGGCCTGAGACCCTTGAGGAGCTCACACTTCTGTTTTACAGAGAAAGGAAAGGGGACCGGGGGTGGTGGTGGGGGGATGGCCCTACATAGCTGATGAGGAAGTACACACAGAAGGTTCTCTAAGCCTCGGTGAGCAGGCACCAAGTCCTCCAACCATCCTCGGCGATGCTTCATCTCTAGACAGAATCATCCAACAGCCCAGCGCTTACAAAATAGCTTGCCTTAACCACAGCATCTTGGGCTCAGTATTATGCCACTCCTGAGCATCTGCCACGCCCCCAGAAAGGGAAAGGTCCTCCCATGACACCCAGCAAACCAGGGGCTTACAGCAAGAGCCATTTCCCTGCACCGTACCTCAGAGCAGCAAGAGCAGAGGCCTGCTTGATAGCACCTATCTCTGAATGCAAAACTGCCTTTGGGAGGGGCGGGTTCCCTGACCAAAGATGGCAAGAGGCTGGTGTGAGGCTTCACCGAGTCAGCTGTGTCCTTGTTCTAACACGGCCCCAAATGAAACCTGGAGTGAACACCAGGTACTTTCTCAGGGAGGTGGGGGTGGGGCAGCTACAGTGTCTGCCCCCACATCCCACTATGAGAACATGGTAGGAGTTGGGGGTTTCCATTCTGATCCTAGCCAAGTTGCTCCATCATTCTGTCTGACCACAACCACTTCCTCATCTAAAAACTCCCTTCCCGCAGGCCCTGACAGCAGCCAGGCCCTCAATGAAGAGAATCCCCCTCATTCTGGTTTGTAAGCTGTTGGCCAAGCCAGGAATGTCACAGACAGCACCATCTGACTACAAGTTGTGGGATGGAGGGTGGAAGAAAGGGCTGGCTCTGAAGCCATTAGGCGATTCTAGAGGGGAGACACACTGTTCCCATACTGCAATGCGCCTCATAACCTGAGGTCTTAGTCCCCAGGGGTGGGAGCAGTTGTCATCCCTGGCCATTTTATAGGTAAGGAAGCTGAAGATGGAGCCCAGTTCAGGATAACCTTAGTTCTTCTCAACGAGCTCCCTGTTCCTCTAAAGAGCCTGCTCGGTGAGTTTAAAATAGCCCTGAGTGTAGAGCTGTTTGTTTTGCTTTTGCTTTTTGGGAATTTTTGGAGGTTGCCTGGGAGAAAGTGAAGATGCTGCCTAAGCAATCAAAAAGAGGAAGAGGCAGCCCCTCCACCCTGTTTCCAGGGCCAGAAACAGATAAGACCACACAGCAAGCAAGATGGAGGTCTGGGTTAGAGGCCACAGAAAGCACAGCTCAGGCTGGGACCCAGCTGGACCGCTGCCTCCAGTCAGCCGTTTTTTTTAGGCTCGTTGGGCTGGAGTCTGGCCAGTGATCACTCCACAGGTAGGGCTGCAGACTGTGAGAACTGCATTCCAACTGACTCAGTCAGTGTATCAGACTTGGAGCTGGGGATACCCCTAACTCTGGCTGTTTCCACTCCTCCAGCCCCGCCTTGCCCCACCACGCCCTCTGCACCGCACCTCTCCTTCCCAGGCTTTGGAAGGCCTGGTCTCTAGGCACTGTGACCAGAGAGCTAGGCCTACCTGTCCCAAGATGTCAGGAGCCCCTTAATGTAATGCATGTTACAGGAGGCAGGACTCTCTCCCTAGTAGGAAGGGGTAGTGGTTCTAGTGAATGACATCATCCGCAGGTCCTCCTCACCCAGCCTGCCAGCCCCTTCATCACAGTCAGTCTCCCAAATGTTGTTCATTCCTTTCTTCCACAACCCCCCCATTACCCAATGCTCACTCACTCCACGCTTCTCGACAGCCATAGTAGGTCACACGCACCTTGTTAGGTACCGGGAGCAGAGAAATGAACAAGGTGGTATGTGGTCCTTGCCCAGGATAAGCTTCAAGTAGCTGGGCATAGAATGGTTAGTGGCCGACGCTACTCAACAGGCAGACACATTCCTCTGTCCTGCAAGACAGAGGAAGTTAGAAGAGCCAGGGTAGCAAGACACAGAACAAGACCACGGAGGTTACCTCTGACCTGATTAGAGAGAGCAGCAGTTAGCCAGGACAAGTTCTTGCCCCACTCTGAGTTTTTTGCAGACCCTGCTTGTGCTGCAAGATTAATTTCCATTATTTCTGTCGTTGCCACAGTCTTGGAAAATGGTGATTGTCACCCCCATTATACGGGTGACCAAACTGAGTCTCCAAGACACTAAACGGATTGTGACGTAACCAGGAAGTACAAAAGCCAGACCTAAATCCAAGTCTACAGACCAGGAAAGACAGGGATAAGTGTCCACTGTTATACTGATGTTTATATGAATTATATCAGGAAGCATAAGAATTTGCAATTATCCTTTTATTACATTGATTTTATTTTCTCTGATTTTTCTTCCACAAGAAAATAGAAAAACTTCAAGTGTAGGGGGTTTTGTTTGTTCATTTGTTTGAGAAGTTTTTGCTTTTAAGGCAGAAAAAAAAATTTAATGTCCATTACTAGTTAGTTTTATTTTTCCTTAGTGTTCTCCTAACTTACTGTACCAAGCACAGTTTTTGGTTTTTGTTCTCTTGTGGCGGGGTGGCGTGGGGGCCATTGTTTTGTTTTGCTGGTGTTGGTTTTGTTTTTGTTTTTGAGACAAGGCTCAGGCTGACCTCAGACCTGAGACCCTCCTGCCCCCGGTTTCCTGAATTCTAGGTAGTCAGTGCCTCACTTAGCAAGCCAGCTCAGCCTTATAATTCAAAAGCGGTGTTTTTTTCTTTTTTTAAGAAATAAACCTATGTCAAAGAAGGACAGGGCCACCCAATCCCCCAGAGCATCTGCAGTTCCTGAGAAAAGGGCCCCGGGGTTTTGGTTGACCTCAGACCAGATTGAGTCAGCAGGGTGAAGTGTTGCCAAAACCACCGGCAAACAGAAATGCAGCTTGCTCCTCAGAAAGCAACACCTCCCTTAGCGAGCGACACCTCCCTGCACCGGGCCTAGCCAGACTTTATTTGAGGTTTAGTAGGCAAGAAAGTTGCCTCAGGGCCTGAGTGAGACTGACTCAGCTGAGAGGCCTGGGTGAGAGGATAAGAGACCTTGGAGTGTGGACATCTGCACAGGACACACACAGTTGAGTGTGCAAGTGTGGGCAGAGCTTGACCTGAGACTTAACCTACCCAGAGAAATGATGAGCTATCTGTCTCTGGGCATTAGCATTCTGTCTAAACTCCACCCCCAGTTACCTGGCAACAGCCAGGTAGACCTGACCCACTATAAAAGGGGCTGCTTGCCCCCTCCTCCTTCTCTTGCTCTCTTGACTTCTTGTTCCCACTCTCTCCCCATTCCCTTCCCCTACCCCCATGAGCTCATGGCTGGCCTCTATTCTTCTCCTCTACTTCTCTCTCTCTACCTTTCTCTGTCTCTACCACCTTCCCCATGCCCTGAATAAACTCTATTCTATACTATACCTTCATGTGGCTGGTCTGTCAGGGGGAAGAGATACCTTGGCATAGGCCCACTGAAACATCCCTTCCCCCCATACCTCACCACACCCCCATAGAGCATGTCTTATACCTCTTTATCCTTTTTTTTTTTTTTTTTTTTT
>NW_022196900.1:85448578-85459482 GCF_008632895.1 Mastomys coucha
TGGAACTCACTCTGTAGACCAGGCTGGCCTTGAACTCAGAAATCTACCTGCCTCTGCCTCCCAAATGCCGGGATTAAAGGTGTGCGCCACCACTGCCTGGCTCCCTCTTTATCTTTTTTATAAACACATCCCTGGGTATGTGCAAGGAGAAGCTGTGCTCTCAAAGGGCAGCTGTGTGGGCAACTGGTCCTACTAGCAATTGAAACATGAGTTCATTTGTAAGACATGAAGAGGAAGGGACACAGGGAACTCAGTCAGCTTCACAGGAAGAATACTAAAACTACAGCAGTGAAAAACAGTGGCAACAGTGTGGATCATTTGTTACCTAGTTAATTGTGTACTGGGCTCTGTGCTTAGCACAGTGCCAGAGTTCTCTGGAAGGTGTGTTGTAACAGGGATTGTAGATGGTGGAGCCCCATGCCCAACCTCTGATTCAGTGCGTCAGGGTGGGGTTGATTCCCAGATGATGTCAGTGCTGGGGTTCTGGACCAAACTTGGAAAAGCACCATCTACTTTATCTCTGCTTTTATCACAACCATGTTATGCCAGGTTCTGCTACCGTCCCCATGTCACAGGTGAGCAAACGAAACACAGCCATCTGCTGAGGCCACTCATAGAGGGAAAATTACCTTTTAAAGCTATAAGTAGGGCCAGGGGGTGGTGGCGCACGCCTTTAATCCCAGCACTTGGGAGGCAGAAGCAGGCGGATTTCGAGTTCAAGGCCAGCCTGGTCTACAGAGTGAGTTCCAAGACAGCCAGGACTACACAGAGAAACCCTGTCTCAAAGGAAAAAAAAAAGCAAAAGCTGCTGAGTAGAAGCGTCAGGTTCTTATCCAGGTCTAACTCTGGAGTTTACCCTTAAGAAAAACAGTCTAGGTTAGAAATTTTTAAAAAAGAAAGAAATTAAAACTGTTTGGTGCCGGGGGTGGGGGAGGTGGCACACGTCTTTAATTCCAGCACTTAGAAGGCAGAGGCAGGTGGATTTCTGAGTTCAAAGCCAGCCTGGTCTACAGAGTGAGTTCCAGGACAGCCAGGACTACACAGAGAAACCCTGTCTCAAAAAACCAAAAAAAAAAAAAAAAAAAAAAAAAAAAAAAAAAAAACCAGACTGGTAACAATAAACCTTACAAGTTGCCTCCTCAAATTGTTTGGACAAGATTGAGGAGGAATTGCCAGAACAGGGACAGGGAATGTATGTGTGTGTATGTGTGTGCATTTGTGTGTATGTGTGTGTATGTGTATGTATGTGTGTGTGTATGTGTGTGTGCATGTGTGTGTATGTGTGTGCATGTCTGTGTATATGTATGTAAGTGTGTATGTGTGTGTGCATGTGTGTATGTGTGTGCATGTCTATATATATGTATGTTTGTATATATGTGTGTGCATGTGTATATGTGTGTGTGCATGTGTTTATGTGTGTGTGCATGTGTGTATGTGTGTGTCTTCCCTCACCTGTCTCTCCACATGTTCCCAGCCAGTCTCTTTCCTCCTTTCACTCTCCTCTATCTCTCTGTCCTCTATCTCTGCCTCTACTCCCTTCTCACCCCCTCTTCCCATACCTGAAACAATCTTCATTTTATACTAGAAAAAAAAAAGTTCCCTTTACCTCCTAAGTCTTATGAGTCTTCTTCCTCAATTCTAGGAGGGAAACTTTGGATCTGGTGGAGAGAGCTACACAACAGTTTGTTTGTCTATTTTAAGACAGAATTTAGACAAGCTGAACTTAAACTCACCCTGTGGCCTGGATTTTTTTCAATCCTCCTGCCTCAGCCTTTTAAGTGTTAGGATGTTATGTGTGCATCACCATGCCTGGCCTCCAATCCTCTTTTAGACAAAGCATCCATCATTAGTTGGTTTTATGAGGCTAACACAAAGTTCTAGAATGTTGTCGTTGTGGGGGTCATAAGGTCCAACAATACTACATAGGCCTCTGATGTGAGTCCATAGGCCAGGCTGGGTGTGCGGACACCTGGAGGCTCACAGAAGCCTTCCCAGAGGAGGTGGCATTGGCCTTCCATAGAGACAGGTGGACATTAGCCAGTCAAGACAACTGAAAGAAAGAATATTCTAGACGTCACTCCAGATCAGTGATTGGTGGTAAGTCCAAAAGAGTGATACCCCCAGCCTCCTGGCTGCCAAGAGGGATGCTGGGACTCTGCTAACCCTGAGGACCTCTGAGAGATGGTCTTACACAAATCCTTTACACTGTCTAGAACTTCCCAAGAACTGCTCAAGATGAGACTTCTTGTTCATCCAACTACATCTGCCTGGGGCACCTTCTGTTTTCTGGAACAGTGTGAGAAGGCTTTGGGGACAGTGGCCTAGAATGTTTCAGGAACTGGTGACTGTGTGACAGCGGACCAGTCGTCTCTCTCTGGGCCTTGATTTGTCCATATGAAAAGAAATACTTGAGGACAAGTTGAGACCTTCCACTTCGAGGACCTCTGAAGGTACCTTGGGAAGGCAGCACCGTATAGTGATTAAACTCCTGAAGTTGAGTTTGAACCCTGCCACCAGCACGTACAAGATCTCAGGCACACCTTTTCTCCTCTCTCGGGCTCCTTTTCCTCCTTGGTGGCCTCTGGCTCATACAGAGATTAAATGAGCTCATAGACATAAAGCGTTTGGGGCTGAGCCAGGCCCAGCGAATGGCAGCTGCTGTCATTCTGTTCTGTAATGGTCCTGAAATGGAATGTGCCAGTGCTGCTGATGGCTGTGAAACACGCCTGCACCCTCAGGCTTCAGCATGAGTGCAAGCTCTGCAAACAGGATCAGAGGATCCCAGTGGGAGCCCAGGGGAACACCCAGGGCTGGGTGGTGGCCCGACAGAAGCTGAGGAAACTCCCCATGGAGTCTGCTGGGTGGACAGAAGCTGTGCTGCTTGTGGGCATGGAGGCAATCCCCAGATGCCATTCTACAAAAGTGAGCCTAGGGTGGCCAGAATTAGCTCAGGGTGGCAAAAGAACTCTCCTTTACCCTCGGCTGGAGGGTCAGAATAGCCTGGGGCAGAAGAGAGAGAACATAGTCTTCCATCTCTTGTGACCTGGGGGAGTCTGCCTGTTCCTGTATCCATTTAATGCTAACAGCCTGGTGCCAATTCAGTTTACAGTTTATGTAGTCTGACTGGTTTTTATACAAAAGACGTGAATCCGAGGTCCAGAGAGCAGACCACAGACCCACTGGTCCTTATCTGATTCCTGAACCAGTTTCTTTTGATTCCGTGGGGTCTGTGAATGGTAGTTTGTTCTCTGGCAACTACAGCTTCCCCAGATGTTTCCTATCTCCATATTTCGTGGGAATACGGCCACCCAGTAATAACTGGGCTCAATCTTTCTGGGGAAAACGACTCCAGCTTCAGGGACCCCAGGGAAGAGCGTTTGTTGCAATGAAGTTATGGTTCAGGGAAGATACAGTCAGGTCCTCAGGGCCCTACAGCTCCTCCGGGCATCCCAGAGCCAACTCTTTCTGAGTTAGAGACAACCAGACTATTCCTAACCATTCCTCTGCAGGCGGAACTGAGTGCTGCTTCCACAGACAACAGCAAGTGGTGAAGCATAAAACTCTCCGGGGCTGTTTTGTTTTCTTTTTTTTTAAAGATTTGTTTATTTATTTTTATGTGTATGTGAGCCATCATGTGGCTGCTGGGAATTGAGCTCCGACCCCGATCGCTCCAGCCCCATTCACTGTAGCTGTCTTCAGCGGCACCAGAAGAGGGCGCAGATCTCACTACGGGTGGTTGTGAGCCACCATGTGGTTGCTGGGATCCGAACTCAGAACCTTTGGAAGAGCAGTCAGTGCTCTTACCCGCTGAGCCATCTCGCCAGCCCGGCTGTTTTGTTTTCACTGGGAGAGCAATTTGGAGTCACCTGGGCCTGAACCCTCACTCATTGGCTATGTGATCTTGGTCATGTCCTTTTTGCCTCTGTTAGCTGGTTTCCTCATCTATAAAATGGGGTCATAGCTACCTCTCCGGTCCACCTAGAGTTGTTGAGATAATGAATGTAAAGTACCAGGCACAGAAATAAACACTTAATACTTTTTAATTATTATTTTATGAGCATGGGTGTTTTGCCTGCATGGATATCTGTGCACCACATGTGTTTCTAGTGCCTGTGGAGGCCAGATGAAAGCATTGAATTCCTTGGAACTGGTGTTACAGATGGTTGTGAGCCACCATGAGGATGGTGAGATTTGAACCTGGGTCCTCTGGAAGATCAGCCAGTGCTTTTAACTGCTCAGCCATCTTTCCAGCTCCAGCACTCAGTATTAATATCTGCACTGGCCATTGGGCTTAGTGGATAACTTGGAGGCACAGTGTTTACCTAGAACGGGCAGAGTGTTTACCTAGAACGTGTGTTGGGCGACTTTATCCACTGCGAACATCAGGCTCCACTGTAGGGTGTCTAACAGGAAAGGACAAAAATGAACAGACTGGAAAACTATACGGCCAAGAACAATATCTCAAGAAAGCTACTCTCATGCAGATCCTGGAGTCTCCAGTGGCCAACATGCACCAAGGATAGGGTATAGGCATACTTCTACTTGACACCCTTTGTCTTTCTCTCTTTCCTTTTAGCATGGTGTAGGATGAAGGAAATAGAGAACTGGATCCCATGTCTGGGCCAAATGAGAAAGACACACATGGAGGCAGGACATAGCCAGGGATGATTAGGATGGAGAAGGATTTGGCTATACGCCAGTGTAAAGGTTTGGAAACTGATGCTGAGTCGGTTCTCAGTTTGAGAGCGGTCAGACAGCTGATTGTTGGTGGAGCCAGTCTGGTGCCACAGCGATATCCTTACCTACCTACCGCCTCTTTCTAATGTCCTGATCTACACTGGCGTGCAGAACTACTCGGCTGTGAAAGGCACTCCCCATGATGGAGAGTCCCATATCCCAAGAGAGAGAGATAGGTTTTGTCTTTTTCCCTGGGGCCTTGTGGGTGCTGGGAATTGAGACTGGGCCCTTGTGGGTGCTGGGCAAGTGTTCTTATCTGCTGAGCTATCTTTCCAACCTCAGCACTTTTAGATCCCGATCCACTCTACCGCCAGATTTTCATTTTCTACTGTTATTTATGTGTTTTTATGTCTATGGTTTATCTGCTTCACCTCAAGCACTGGGAGAGCAGGCATCCCTGTGCTTGCTGCAGAGGGCAGCCACAATGAGAGGGCGGGGATGTTTGTTGAATGACCATCAAGAATTCTTCTGAGGTCACACAACAGGCACGTGGCACAGCTGGGACTTGGATCCAGTGTTGTCTGGCTCCAAAGCTAGAGAGCCCCTTTCTCTGGGGCTGTTACAAAGCTTTGATGGGGGCTGGAGAGGTGCTTCAGTGGTTAAAAGTACTGACGGCTCTCCATGAGTTCAATTCCCAGCAACCACATGGTGACTCACAACCATCTGTAACGGAATCCGATGCCCTCTTCTGCTATGTCTGAAGAAAGTGACAACGTGCTGAGTACTTACATACATACAATAAATAAATCTTTAAAAAAAAAAAAAAGCGCTGGGCGGTGGTGGTGCATGCCTTTAATCCCAGCACTTGGGAGGCAGAGGCAGGTGGATTTCTGAGTTCAAGGCTAGCCTGGTCTACAGAGTGAGTTCCAGGACAAGCCGGGGCTACACATAGAAACCCTGTCTCGAAAAACCAAAAAAAAAAAAAAAAAAAAAAAAAAAAAAAAGCATTACATACAAAGCTTAGATGGGCCCCCACGTCAGCCGCTTAGCATACTGCCTGGTAGAAAGTTAATATGCTAGGACATTAAATAACATGGAGTTGTTATTAGGGGTGGGGGAGGGCTCTTGGTCTCATTTTCTCCATTGGTTAATGGTGACACTTCCAAGGCTGGAGGAAGCCTTCAAGGCTGTCTCAGCAGGTATACTGGCATGATCCTCAGGTAGGAAGCAAGCAGATGTGCCAGTAAAGGTACCAGACAGACGAACCTCTACCAGACAGATGGCCAGCCCCTCCCAGACAGACAGTTCAACCCCTCCCAATCAGCCAGCCAGCCAACCTCTCCCAGTCAGACAGGCCAACCACCACCAAACAAGTAGGCCAACTCTTCCCAGACAGACAGCCAATCCCTACCAAACAGACAGGCCAACCCCTATCAGACAGGCAGCCAACCCCTACCAGACAGACAGACAGACAGACAGCTATAACCTGCCAGACCTGATCTTCTACACTGCCCTGCCCACTTGATAACTGACCTGCAATTGTTCCTCCACTGGACTGTCAACACCCAGGCTTCCAGTCTTTTGAGACGGGAAGTCCTCTCAACAGTCAGGAGTCATCATTGGCTTTATGAAGGAAGCCTCCGGAACTGGCAGAGGTAGCTGAAGGGGGAGCTATCTGAAGAGAGACCTGGATTCTACAAGAAATGTTGCTACTTTGACTAACTCAGCAGTTTTGGCTGACTACACCAAACAAGTATAGTCCCTTTCCTGGCCTTAATTTTCCTATCTGAAAAGTGGGGTAATAATCTTTACTTAGCTGGGTTTTCTAGATAGTTCTGCTAATGTATTTTTGTTGTTACTACTATTGTTTGCTTGTAACAGTGTCACTGTAACCCTGGCTGGCCTCAAACTTTCCACAATCTCCCTGCTTCAGTCTTTGCAATGCCAGGATTATAAATATGAGCCATGGCACTCAGGTAGTTTCACTATGCGTGACCAACTGGGGACACATGAGCATCTTCTCACTGGAGAGGCTCAGGATGGTTGCTGAGTCCCGAGGTTAAAGTCTGCCAGCTTAGAGTCATTCAGACTGGGACTCGAGCGTCGCCACCTCACTTTCGAGCTATGTGTTGCTGGGAAAGTAATGGAAACATTCCGACTCTTGCTCTCTTGACCTATAAAGTTGATATCTGGTGTCTCAGCTGCAGGCTATCAGCTAATCTTCTAAGATGCAGCCTACCACGAGGTAAGTAAGAGGAGGCTCACAATGATCTCCCAGGAATAGGGATTGGTTCTCAACCTTTAACGCCCTCTCAATACCTCACTTCTTCTCCCTGGTCCTGAGGCTGCTTCTAACAAATATACCCTACATCACCGGGGCCACAAATAATAGAGAATAATTTCTTTTTCTTTCTTTTTTCTTTCTTTCTTTCTTTTTCTTTTTTCTTTTTTTTCTCTTTTTGGCAGATGTGCCAGGGACTGAACTCTGCCACTAAACCACAATTCTAGCCACACCTTAACTAGTGACAAAAGAAGTAAGTTCATGGTAGGAAAAAAAAAAATTGAAAAAAAAAGAAGTAAAAAAAAGAAAGAAAGATTATGGGTAACCTCACCATACAAGGATAAGCTCTGCTGACAGAGTGGTTGGCGCTTTTGGATACTTCAGATGTTAAAGGAGAGCTGCCTGTCAGTTGGGCTTTTGGACAGAGGCAATAAATCTCAAGGACCACTGTGTCCCAGACTGAGGGGATATCAGTGCATGCTGAAGGATAGAGAATATAGTTCAGAGAACAGAGGGGGGAGAGAGAGAGAAAGAAGAGAGGGAGAGGAAGAAGGAGAAGAAAGCGGAGGAGGAAGAGAAGGAAGAGGAGGAGGAGGAAGAGGAGGAAGAGAAGGAGGAGAAAGCAGAGGAGGAAGAGAAGGAAGAGGAGGAGGAAGAGGAAGAGGAGGAAGAGGAGGAGGAGGAGAAAGAGAAGGAGGAGGAAGACGAGGAGGAGGAAGAGAAGGAGGAGGAAGAGGAGGAGGAGGAAGAGAAGGAGGAGGAAGAGGAGGAGGAGGAAGAAGAGGAGGAGGAAGAGGAGGAGTAGAAGAGAGGCTGACTTTTGCATGGCCCCAGATGCAATGCCACCTTATACTCCCAGACAAATGGGTAAGAATGTGTTTCTGGAGCCTGGTGGTAGGGTGCACGCCTTTAATCCCAGCACTTGGGAGGCAGAGGCAGGAGGATTTCTGAGTTGGAGGCCAGCCTGGTCTACAGAGTGAGTTTCAGGACAGCCAGGGCTACACAGAGAAACCCTGTCTCGAAAAACCAAAAAAAAAAAAAAAAAAAAAAGTGTTTCTGCCTCACTTTAAGGAACTACGAATGAAAAAGTTTAATCCAAAGCAGTGCATTAGAGCATTGGGTGAGTCACTGTCCTGACCTTAATTCTTCATCTGAGAAGTGGGGATATGATAATAGTATTATAGAACAATTACAGGGCACACATAATGTATATAAAGCATTTATTACTGTGTCTTGAACAACTAAGATTAAAAAGTTAATCCAGCAGGCCCAGGGCTGGGGTAACTGTGCTCAGTGGTAGAAGCTCTGGTTCAATCCCTAGCATCACATTAATTAATTACCTATCAATTAATTAATTAAGGCAGTGGCTTGCTCTTCTAGCCCCTGAATTTGTCCCAGTAAAGAGTTTGTCAGAATGAATGCCAGGGTCTATGAGCTATCTGCCTCTTTAACAAATGAGAAGTCTCTTTTAGAGCCTGGCCCCATCTCCCCTGCTCCTGAAGGAAAGAGGGTCACTTAGAAGAAGCTGTCCAGAGCAGGGTGCAAAGGGTTTTAAAGCTAAACCAGACACTGCCACTTCCTAAGGGCACTCACCTTGGTGATGTCACCTCAAGTCTCATCTCAAACCTAATTTTCTCTCTTGTAAAATGAAGATCATTTGAGTATTTGCTTTGCAGAGGGTTTTGAGTTTGGGTGTTTATTTATTTAGAGACAGAATCTCAGTGTATGACCCAAACTGGCCCCAAAGTGATGGGCCTGTCTCAGCTTCTGGGGGGCTCTGAGTTGGGGGGGCGGTTATAAGTATGTCCAGCCACACCCAGCATTGTGTGCTAGACCCGAGTTCTTTTGCTGAACCAAGACCCAGCCCACCGTTCTTTCCTTATCGATGAGACGTCTACTGTGTACAATTTGAGCTCATTTTATTCACAACTGTGCAAAGCAGGGCTGGGACTGGAGCTCACTGGTAGAGCATTGGGTGAGTCACTGTCCTGATCTTAATTCTTCATCTGAGAAGTGGGGATATGATAATAGTATTATAGAACAATTACAGGGCACACATAATGTATATAAAGCATTTATTACTGTGTCTTGAACAACTAAGTAGGAATTCAGTAAGTTGTAGCCAGTACCTTGTAGGTATTAGCTGATCTCATGACCCCTTGAGACCTTCTTGGGATGAGCGAAGTAGCCAAGATTCCTGCAAATCGCGAAGTAGCCAAGATTCCTGCAAATCGCTGTAGGGAATTATCAGCATTGCTTCTTCTGGACTAGCTACTCCTTTGTTCAACCAGTGGGCCAGCATTATAAAACACAGCTCAACTTGGCTCTGAAGCCATTTCCACAAACACCCACTCAAGGGAGCCCCTTGGGATAGTAGGCCTTTCTAAAGAGGTCCAGAGGAGATAGAAATAAACCACAGCTTAGGGTGAACAGAAAATGCCATGTTCCCCAAACAACCCAACTGGCTCTTTTGTTGCTGTTGTCATTGTGTTGTTTTTGTTAGGTTGGGTTTGTTGTTGTTTTGAGATAGGGTCTATGTAGTTCTTGCTGTCTTAGAACTTGCCATGTAGACCAAGTTGGCCTTGAACTCTCAGAGGTCTGCTTGCCTCCGCCTCCTGAATGCTGGTGTTAAAGGCACGTCCCTTTGTTTTGCTTTTGAGGTAAATTCTTACCATGCAGTCCAGGCCAGCCTAGACTGGCTGTCCTGGAACTCACTCTGTAGACCAGGCTGGCCTCGAACTCAGAAATCTGCCTGCCTCTGCCTCCCAAGTGCTGGGATTAAAGGCGTGTGCCATCACTACCCAGTGGCCATAAACTTTTAACAATTTGCATATTTCTGTATCCCACGAGCTGGGGTTACAGAAGTCCACCCTTGCTCAGCTGGTCTGGACCTCTCTTACAAACACATTTAATGTATTTCTGTGTTTGTGTGTGAGAGAGAGAGAATGGTGGAGGAAGAGGGAGGGAGGGAGGGAAGGAGGGAGAAAGAGGGAGGGAGAAAGAACATGCATGTGTATGTCACATATGTATTTGTGTGTGACAGCGTGCACGTGGAGATCAGAGGACAACTTACAGGAGTCAGTTCTCTGCTTCTATCATGTGGGTCCTGGGGATCTAACTCAGATCATTAGGGCTTGGTGGCAAGTGCCTTAGCCTACTGAGCCATCTCACTGGCCCTTCCCTGGTCTAGACCTCTTGACCCTCTTGTGTTGGCTTCCTGAGTGCTAGGGTTACAGATGTGTGCCACCACACCCAGCTCACAGCGGGTTGTTATTTCCAGGGACACAGTTCCCAGCTCTCAGGCTTAGGGCCATCTCCTGGTTGCTCCTGACAGTAGACATGATCTTTCCAAACACCACATCATGGTAGGGTTGGGAGGGTGCAAGGGTTAGTGTTCCCTCCTTTCTCTCTACCCCACGTGTAAAAGCACAGTGGTCCTGCTCTGCCACTCACCTCACCCCTCAAGAATAGACGCAGGCACGTATGCAGTCACTCATGGCAAGGTGCTTTCCGCGGGCTTCCTGCTGCCTTCCCCCCCACCAGCACCCTAATATCCTCAGATTCTAATGTAACCTCAATCCACACCCATCCCCCAACTCTTGCTCAGAATATCTAAAGCCATCTGGAGAACAAATCGAAGTCCACACCCTCCTCTTCGTGGACTCCACCGCATCTGCCTCTCAGAAGTTCAAGGCCACACCCTCACCTTTAACAGTTTTTCTAAGTATTCTCCTACCGCGAATTAGCCGAATTAGCTGCTTCCCCAAAGTGGAGGTCAAGTCCTGAGGGCCTAGCATCTTATCTGCAAGAGTGTTTTTTAAAATGTCCACACTGAAAGAAAACAAATATCATGGGACTGTGGCTTCTTTATTTCCCTCAGAAAATATGGTATTACAGAACCCATATTTCTTCCCCAGGGGCATGTCTGCCTGCAGGGGCTTCACTT
>NW_022196900.1:85459492-85464758 GCF_008632895.1 Mastomys coucha
CTGTCCTCGGCCATATTTATCCTTCCTCTTCGAATCCTGCAAGCTTTCAAAAATGTGGCCTTTGCCAAAAGGCATTTTATGGTCCGTTCCCACCTTCCACTGTTCCTGTTATTATTAATTTGGGTCTGAAATTCCCCAGGCTCACTCACAGTATTCAAATGACGGCTGTTCCTGGAAAGGCGAGGCAATCCAGAAGACTGGAGTCTCCAGTAAAAAGGGCTAATAGGGCCAGAGGGGGCATTTTGGACCCAGCGTGGTGTTTAGTTTTATCCGATTTTATCTTATTTTATTTTTGCAGCTGTAAGTGTTAAACCCAGGGCTTCTATCTCGAAAATACACTCGTAGTCCCTACTGGGGTTTAAACCAAGAGCTTTGTATATTAGAAACGCGACCGCGAAGCTCCTTGAGCGAGAAAAGCTCCACACTACCTCCCACAGAGAAGCTGGTGTAGTGGTCCGGGAGGATCACGAATGCTGCAGCCCACCCGCCGGTGGGAGTGGCTGGGGGGATTGCAAAGCCAGGATTTTGAGGCATCCCTGCCAAAGAATGGGGTATCCTTGACCTTGGTGGAAAACACTGCGAGCGCTGCGGCTACATTTCGCTGGTTTCCCTCTCCTCCCTCCCCTCTTTCCCCCTCTTCTCCCCTCCTCCTTCCTTCCCTCTTCAATGCAGAGGACTGCGGAGGAATCCCAGCCTGGCGGGAGAGCCCACCCACGCGACTGCGGCACGCGAGGGGCGGGAGCGGGAGAGCGGGGGATGGCGGGGATACCGGTCTTCCCTGGAAGGCCCTGGAGGCTGGGGAGGGGAAGCTGATCACGTGGCACCGCCACCAGGCGTTGCGGGATTGGCGGGTCTGGGCTGCTAGGGAGCCGGGAAAACCAGTGGCCCCCCTCCCCTGGTGGGCCCGCGGGGCGCACCCGCACTGAGCGTCTTGGAAGGGCGGGCGTCGTGCTCTCTCTAGGGATGTAACCCCGTGGTCTGGTCCCAAAGTGTTCTGCCCCCGCAGTCTACCAGTCTGGAAACACATCGCTTCCCCTTTCCTTCCCGGCTTCTGCTCTTCCCACCTGCCGGCGGCGGCTCTCAAGAGCCTGCCTCGAGGCTTTATTTGGGCTAACTAAAGCTTCCCTTGAGTTAACAATTTTTCCATTTAACTCAGACTAGAGAGGGAGCAGAATATCGAGGAGTTCTGCACCCCTCAAGACCCACACATCCAGATCGACCCTCATCTCCCATGTGTGTGCTCTTGCGTCTTGGGCAGAAACCGGAGAGCTCTCTCCACTGCTGCTCGGGTGAAATGTGTATGATTAAAAAGCCATACTTAACTCTCGTTTTTGTTCAACGCGTTAAATCTTTAAGCCACTAGTTTTCCCCCTTTGCGTTCTTTCTGATTTGTAATTACGGTTGTCTGTGTGGCTGTTGCTAAACAGGCTTCTGTTTGGCACGTAAGTCCCACGAAGGGGGGAGGGGCGTGCGTTTCCTTTATCCACGGTTGTAACAGCGGGTGTAGGCGGCTTTATATTTTCTCCTATTTCTGGAGATAAAATAATGAGCCAACAGCCAACAGTAGGTAGACTGAATGAGAAAGAGAGCGGCGAGATGGCTCAGCTGATAAAGGCATCCACTGTCAAGCGGACAACCTGAGTTGGGCTCTCCAGACCGCATGCATAATGGAAGGAGAGAACTGACTCTCCCTCAGACCTCCACCTGCACACCATGGCTTGCAAGAGTCCACCGGCCCTCAATGAGAGGAAAAAGCAAGCAAAATTTGCTGTTGGTGAGGACCTGGGTTCAGTTCTCAGGCAGACAGACAGACAGACAGACAGATACACACACACACAAGCAAAGATCCAAGAAGTGTAAGCCATAAGGGGAAGGCCAGGTGGTTGACATTTATTAAACGTTTTGTGTTACACAAAGCACTAGGGTATGGATGGGGCTTTCCTGGATGAAGGGAGGTGAGGACCTAAACCAAGCAAGCTCAGCGCTGAAGCTGCTTTGTGATCAGATGGCCCTGCAAAGAGCAGCCACCTGTGGTCACCTCTGCCTAGGGGGAATGGGAGGAGGGTGCTCTTCCCTGGGCAGATCCAGAGACTCTTAGAGAGAGCTTCTGCCTGAGCCTGATGCTTTTTCCTGTTGATGCAGACTGATGGAAACGTCTTCAGCCCGAGAACAGATTTCCAGAGCTATTTTCATGTGTCGTTTCTCAGAATAACCATCTTGAAATATGGCAAGGAAATATATTTTGGAGAGGTGTGATCTGGGGATCTCCACTGACACATAGTAGGTGTGTAATAAATGTTAATCGGACACATGTCTGGATGAATAGAGAACAACTGGCATGCTGGGGGCGGGGTAAAGGGATCATTCACCAAATACACACTGAGCCTTCTCTCTGCATAAGCCTCCATGTCTATGGTCCCTTCTCATCTCAGGCTACTACATGTTTTATGTCTAGAGAACAGGACGCTGACATTGGAGGAATACATGTAGAACAGTCCAGAATATCTGGGTCCCCGTACTGGTTTTTGCCAGCTGATAATGTCGTCCATAGTCTCCAGCTCTCTGAGGCTCCATCTTCCGTCTGAAAAGAGTGAGGATAGAGTTATCATCTCTACCTAGACATATAAGGGAGATGGAAGGAATACCAAATGCCACGCTTTACAGTGAAGATGGCAGGGAGGGGGTGACCACACCTACCAGTTTGCCCAGAACAGAACAATGTATACCTTTGCTAAATCAAAGCAACTCTTAGCATTTCTTTTATCCTCAAGAGTGTCCAGGTTTAGATGGTAGGCTGGTAATAAACGTGACACTGGCTGTCTGTATTGCTGTACTGCTGCTTGTCTGTATTATTAACTGGGACATCGAGGAAAGAGGTCTGACTGAAGAACAAACAGAGAATGAGCCAGGATGTATGCTTGGGATCCCACCAAGAGCAGAGAGCCAGGAAGGGCTAAACAGCTGTGGGACTAGTAAGGCAGTTCTGGGGAATAGACTAAAAAATAGAACCAAAAGGCAGGAAGGAAATGAGAACTATACAGAGTCGATATGAACCAGTGGCTTCCCAAAGGAGACCAATTGAGGAACTGCGGATAAATTCCAGGCAATACATGTTATGAGGCCTGAACCAGGCAGGACAGGGCCTGTTAGTCAAGGAAGTAAGGAGTCAGATGCAGGAATCCGAGCATAGGTCAACAGCGGGAGGATATCCAGGTGGAAGAGAGGTCACTGAGTAGCCTTGGAGACTAGGAGATGAGAGGTGAAGCAGGCAGGGTGAACTAAGTATTCGTCATGCCTGATCATGGCAAAGGCAAGGTTCACTGCAGGTAGCTCACTGGAGCGGCCGGAGGAAGGAGCTGGAGGCCCAGCCACTGTTCAGCTAACATCTGATTAAATGAGCTTTCACGAGGTTGGAGAGCTGGCTCTCCAGTGCTTGCTACTCTTGTGGAAGACCCACTTGGGTTCCGTTCTGGTACCCACAGAGCCACTCACAACTGTCTCTAACTCCACTCTGTAACTTTACTTTCAGGGGATCTGACACCCACTTCTGGTTTCCATGGGCACCAGACATACATGTGATATACATACATACATACATACATACATACACTTAAAAAACTAAATAATTCTTAAAATATATATATATATATATATATATATATACAAATCAAATAAACTTTCATGACCAAGTTTTGTTGTATACATTGGTAGTCCTAGAACTTGAGAAACTGAAGCAGAGGGATTGAGGGTTTGAAGTCAGTGTGGGTTATACACAGTGGGTTCAAGTTTAGCCTGAGCTACAACAGTGAGATCCTGTCACACACACACACACACACACACACACACACACACACTTACACAAATTGGGGAGAATCTAACTCAATGTCAGAACACGGGGCTAGCATAAGAATAAGGCCCTGAGCTTGATTTCTAATGGTGCATAATTAAGTGTAAGATAGTAAACAGCTTTTTTTTTTTAAGATTACTTATTTTATGTATATATGAGTACACTGTCACTGTCTTCAGACACACACCAGAAGAGGGCATTAGATCCAATTACAGATGATTGTGAGCAACCATGTGGTTGCTGGGAATTGAACTCATGAGCAGTCAGTGCTCTTAACTGAGCTATCTCTCCAGCCCTGTAAAACAGCTTTCTGAGCAACCTTGAAAGGCAAGACAGATGCCGGGCAGTGGGTGGCACACACCTTTAATCCCAGCACTTGGGAGGCAGAGGCAGGTGGATTTCTGAGCTTGAGGCCAGCCTGGTCTACAAAGTGAGCTCCAGGACAGCAGGGCTATACAGAGAAACCCTGTCTTGAAAAACCAAAAAAGAAGAAAAACAAAAAAGAGTGATTTGTTATAGTCTAACAGGCTCTTTAGTTACTGAGGTCACTACAGTGACCACTCGGTTCCAATGTCACTCAAGTGTGCAGGAGTTGCTTTATCTACAGACCCTGCTTTACAACACAGATTCTAGCACCTAAAACCAGTGTGCACACTTTCACTGTGAAACCCTATCAAGACATTAAGATGCCAAACTGAGACATCTGCATTTGTGCACCAGGAGGATATTGTTCACGTGACTCCGTGGGAGTGTGTCAGACAATGGTCTGGGCAATTAGATGAGCAGAAGGCCAGAGAGGAACATGGTTGCTCTTGAATAGGAGTTTGTGGTCCCCATGGGGGTCACAGGAGTAGGTAGAGTTACTCTCCAAGAGGTGTTTTTCTGGGTCAGAAGAGAGAATCAGGAGCTGAGTCTGTCTGGTACAGGTGGGAGTTGTCCCTGTGGTCTGTGAGCTGCCTTTAATCAGCAGTAGTGATTGATGCTGACCCTATGTGCAGCCTTGGTGATGGTGATAAGGATAGCCCTTGCTTGGTCCCAGGAATCTTCGGTGGGCCGGTCCCAAGAGAACAGGGGAGAGAATTCCTACTCAGAGTTAGGTCTTAACACAGTTGGCCTCTGCCCAGAGGCGAGAGAACATCTAAACTTCCAACGTCAGCCAGGTGTGGTGATATACTTCTTCTAGTCCCACTACTCAGAAACAGGTAGATTTCTATGAGTTTGAGGCTAGCCTGGTCCGTGCCAGCTAAGGTTGCATAGACTCTGCCTCAAAAATAAAATAAAAATAAAATTCCAGTGTCCCTTAATATTGTGCGGTACAGAGTCTCAGTGGAGCCTGTGGATTGGGGCATGTGTTGGTCCAACGTTTACTCCAACTTCTTTGTATGACCATTCTTCTTTTTTTTTTTTTTTTTTTTTTTT
>NW_022196900.1:85464822-85483396 GCF_008632895.1 Mastomys coucha
GGCCTCGAACTCAGAAATCCGCCTGCCTCTGCCTCCCAAGTACTGGGATTAAAAGGCACGTGCCACCACCACCCGGCTGTATGACCATTCTTAATCCAAATATTGCTGCACTGTCTAGCTGCCAGGCACAATAAAGACTGGGCTCTTTAGCTTGACATTCTACTGCCTTCTGGTAGACTGGCCCCAATTTATCTCTGGTGAGTATTTCATATTCCATGTGTTCACTGGCCCTACCTTTAAAAACCTCTTTTATGTATATGAGTGTTTTGCCTACATGTCTATGTGTCACATACATACAATGCCCAAGGAAGGCACAAGAGGGAGGGCATTGGGTTCCCCTGGAACTAGAGATACAGAGGATTGTGAACCACCCATGTGGGTGCTGGGAATCGAACCTTGGTCCTCTGGAAGAGCAGCCAATGCTCTTGACTGCTGAGTCATGTCTCTTAACTGCTGAGTCATGTCTCCAGCACTCCTTCTTTTCTCATGATGGCTCAGCCCCTTCCTCTGGAGAACCGTTCACCCTCCTACCAACCATCCAGTGTAGGCTGACAGCGGTAACTTAAATCTGAGATAAATCAACTTAAAGGATGAAGTTTTATCTTGGCTCACAGATTCAGAGGTTTCTGTCCATGACTGGCCTAACTGTGTTCAGGTTTATGATGAGGGAGTGGGAGTGTATGCAAAGGGAGGGAGATGTGTGGTGGTAATGGTTATCCAATAATTCGAAAACTAGGCGGCATTGAGTGGGATGCTTGGGGTTGATAAAAATGAAGGTCTTATGACTTAATTTTCAGCCACGGTAACCACAAAACATCAACTGACATGGGAGGAAGTGATGATGTATGAGGATTGCAGGAGCTGGATGGGTCCCTGGATGCAGCTGGCCTCCTGCAGCTGGTCCTGGGGCCAAGCTGTCAAGGTACCAATGGTTCCCAGGGTTACTTGAGCCAAAAGTCTCTTCGGACTTCCACTCATTTGTACCAGGCTTCTGTTCCTGTCACCTGATGGAGCCATAATACAGAACTTTCCATTCTGGCCTGTTATTTCCTTTCAAATATTCTGTCCGGTTGCGTCCGCTGCTCATGCTTCCTCAGACTGAGTGTGCCTCTGGCTTCCTCTCTTTGGAATTTTCCTTCCCTCCCCTCACAAGCTTGTCCACTCTTTACTCACTGAGAGCTTGCCCCAGGAACTCTTCCCTAAGCCCGGAGCAAACTCTGCCACCTGTCAGAGCCTTTGTGGATGGGACTTCGTCACTTAAGTATTTCAATGGCCTGCTTTCTTGCGTGTAACCCCCAGAAAACTGTGTGCTCCGTCTCTAGTATGACTCCAGCTTTTGACAAAGAGTTGTGTGAAGGAAATAGAATGACTATTTACCGAATGAGCAAATATCCATTTCCCCTCATGCCATCCCCCTGAGTCACTACTCAAGTCTCTAAAGGAGAAAGAGAGAAGGAAAAGTGGGAGGAACTTACCTTAGTCTCCCTGTTCACCGCTGATGATCCAGGAAAGAAAACCTTTGGGAAACTGTTAAGCCTAGGGACATTTAGAAGAGATCGGTTTTCTGCCCAAGCCCTGGTAGTGGCACTGATTAACTGAGCCTGGCTCTGTTTGGGAGTCTGTGCCCAGGACAGGCAAACATTTGGACTTCTCAACAAGCTGGGATTCTTTTCATTCATTCTTATTCTCTTTCGCTTCTTTTTTTCTTTCTTTCCCTTCCCCTTTCCTCCTTCCCTCGCTCACTCACTTCCTTGCTTCAACAGTCCCACGTAGTCCATGCTGGTCTTGAACTTGGGACTCCCCACTGCTGGGGGGTTACAGGCATGCACCACCACACACCAGACAGCACACTAGAGTGTCAGCCTTCCAGGGCGATGCACCCTGAGGCATCTGGCTGGACTTGGGATCCCCTGTCCTTTGGCCCAATCTGACCAAGAAACAAGGCAGCCTTCTCCCCCACCTCTCTCCTAGGGGCTTCTTCTGTAACTGAGAAGGAGAATGAGCCCTGAGAACATACAGATATGGCTGGAGGGAGTTGTGGCAGAAAGATTGTTGCCTCCAACACAGCCTACATTTCTCTCCTTTCCCCTACCTGCTCCAGCCTCTCTTGTAGCTGGACTGGGCCTGTGTGACCACTTCTGGCTAACAGTGCTGTGAGTGGAAGCTGAGGCGTTTAGCTGTTGATGAACAGCCTCCATCCCTCTCCCCTCCCTCTTGTTATTAACTGACAAACAGTTGATAAACGCTATAGTGGGGGCAGGGCGGTGGTGGCACATGCCTTTAATGCCAGCACTTGGGAGGCAGAGGCAGGCGGATTTCTGAGTTCGAGGCCAGCCTGGTCTACAGAGTGAGTTCCAGGACAGACAAGACTATACAGAGAAACCCTGTCTCGAAAAAAACCAAAAACAAAAAAAACAACAAAACAAAACAAAAAAACAAAAAAAAAGCTATAGCAGGAGGCAGAGGCGTTATTTTGGCTCACAGCTTGAGTGGACAGACTATCATGGTGGAGGTTTCTTGGCCATAGGAGGTCCTGCTTACATTGTATCCACAGTCAGGAAGCAGAGGGGGGCGGGGAGCCGGTGTTCAGCTGCTTCTCCCTGTCTACTCAGTGCCAGGAACTCTGCCCATGGGACAGTACCACCTACTCAGCTTCTTCATTTTAGCTATAGCTATAAAGAAACCACTCTTTTAGACACAAGCAAAGTTGTGTGTCTGTGGCAATTCTAAATCCAACCAAACTGATAGCAGATTTCCACAGGTGGGGAAAATACATCGAGCTATTTGGAATATTTGTTAGCACGACAAGAGCCTAGCCGAGTGTCATTATACAGACACAGTATAACCCAGAAAGAGATGGTGTTCACAGAAGTGTGTTTTAGCTATCTAGCGTAAATCCTCTTTTCTTCTGAAGGATAACTGCCCTTCCACCCTCCACACACACACACAGGACTCCTGGTGTTGCCAATTCCAGCCGCCATCATTTTTTTTTTCTGTCCTCTTCTTTCTTGGGTTCCCAGCAGCATTTGTCACAATTGACAGTTGACCACTCCCTCTTGGAAACAAATTGTCTTGGCATCTATGACATCATACCTGCTTGATTTTCTTCTTAGGCCACCAGACCCTGTTCTCAGTTTTCATTACTGGACATTTCTTCCAAAAGGCTTTGTTTGCTGTGTAGTTGTACTCTCAAAAGTTTAAACACCCTCGGATCTGGTTTAAAATATTGGCCAGGAAAAAATAAAAAAGCAAACAACTTACTGTGTTCAAGTATCTATTCCGAGTCATTACGCCATCCCCTCCCCCATTTCTCTAAGGCATGCTAGGCAAGTGAATCAGTATAAGCCTTCGCTCTACCATTCCTTATTAATAACAAGGCACTATTTTTATCTTTAAAGAAAGAGATGTGTCAAGATGATTGTTTTGACCAATGAGATTTAAGCAAAAATGGGCAGCACTTCCTGAGCAGTTTTTCTTAAAATAAGACATTTCCATTCCCACCGTTTGGAATATGGACCAGAATGAGGTGAGCTTAAGACCGAAGAAGCTTGAACTGTCAATCTCTGGACATATTTTTCATGGAAAGAAAATTTCCTATCATAAGCCTCCCTCTTTCGTTTCTCTAAGTTGCAGTCAAAATCTAAACCTGACACGGCTTTGTTGCTGTTGAAGGTATTTGCTTATCTCTCATCGCCAAGCCTAAGGGTCCTTTGTCAGAGGAACTGGGGAAGGGGGACTGAAAGAAACCATGTCCGGAGGAGAAATCGTTGGGCCTCTTTCTACCAACAGTGAATAGCCAGACTACCTGAGAGATACAGCTTAGGAGTACATTTATGAGTTGACAGAAAACAGCAAATGCTAAAACAAACACTTTGGACTCATTCTTGTGGGTTGGGGAACCTACCCGTCTTATCTAGAAGTGATCTCACTTTGAGGATGTTCAGTGAGTGACTAGATTCCTTACCACTTAATGGCTAGCTAGCATCAATAGAAATGTTGGACGGTGGATCGGTGGGAATCAGTACCAGATCAACGCTCGTCTACTTTTTAACAGATGAACTGAAGGCACCCTCATTGAAAAGAAGAGCCCCCCTGACTCCTGGACAAGGAATGGAGGGTGGAGCCTGTGTAAAATATGGCTGCGCCGGACCACCTGACTGCAGGAGGCGGGGCTTCGTCGCAGCCTCAGGCCCCGCCCCCAGGCCCCGCCCAGCTCCTCTCGCGGGGCCACGCGGGTTGTGAGGTGTCTCGGGCCCGCGCCTGCGCAGTTGGCCGCGGCGCGCGGGGCGGAGGCTTTATAACCACTTGGTAGCGGCTGATCGGCTTCTGTCTCTGGGAGGGCTGCCGAGGCGGCGGCGGCGGCGGCCGGGCGCCGGCTGGGGGGGCGCTGAGGCGGGAGCTCCGGCGGCGCTGGGCGCCCCCGACTCCTCAGCCTCTGCCGGCCATGGGCTCCGAGAAGGACTCCGAGTCGCCGCGCTCCACCTCGCTCCATGCGGCCGCCCCCGACCCTAAGTGCCGCAGCGGCGGCCGGCGCCGGCGCCTCACCTTCCACAGCGTCTTCTCCGCCTCGGCCCGCGGCCGTCGCGCCCGGACCAAGCCTCAGGCCGAACCGCCGCCCCCGGCTGCGCCGCCGCCGCCTCCGCCGCCGCCCGCCCCGGCCCCGGTTGAGGCTCAGGCCCCGCCGGTGGAAGCTCTGCCCTCGGAGCCCGCCGCCGAGGCTGAGGCGGAGGCCGCGGCTGCCGGGCCGGAGGAGGACGAGGCGGCCGAGGGCGGCGGCGCGGAGGAGGTGGAGTGCCCGCTGTGCCTGGTGCGCCTGCCGCCCGATCGGGCCCCGCGCCTCCTCAGCTGCCCGCATCGCTCGTGCCGGGACTGCCTCCGCCACTACCTGCGGCTGGAGATCAGCGAGAGCCGCGTGCCCATCAGCTGCCCCGAGTGCAGCGAGCGGCTCAACCCACACGACATCCGCTTGCTGCTGGCCGACCCGCCGCTCATGCACAAGTACGAAGAGTTCATGCTGCGCCGGTACCTGGCCTCGGACCCCGATTGCCGCTGGTGTCCGGCCCCTGACTGCGGGTGAGCGCGGGGGCGTGGCCGCGGGGGGGTGGTCCCGGGTGCAGCGGGTGTCACCCACCTCGAGGGAGGATGGTGCCCAGCAGGAGGTAGAGGACCGATGGTCACGAGTAACCGACCCTCAGACCAACCTTGCAACCGGTCCGATGGCACTCAGCACCCTCTACCTACTTAGGAGCTTGAGGTGGTTGGCTGAGCGCTAAGAGTCAGAATACCAGGGTGAGCAGGGGTTTTTTGTTTTGTTTTGTTTTGTTTCTGTTGTCCCGGTAGGGTGAGGTGTGTGTATGTGCGTGTTATCCTAGTGATAGAGAAGGAATATTTATTAAAAGGAGAGAGAATGAAAATGTCCTACCGAAGGGGCCGCGCTTCCGAGGGGTGTGTCCATATGGCTAGGGGCGCACTTAGCAGCAGCATTGCAGAAGGCGTGTTCTTCCACACAACCGCTGCTACTGAAAGTTGAGATGCAGATGATGAGAGAAGGCAGCTCATCACTAACAGCTCTAGGGGCACCCTGGGCACTGCGTGCTAAGCCACCGGCAGGCACCTTGTGGTTCTTAAGGTGCTGCCGAGAACAAAGTGACAGACTCTTTGACCAGGAAAATCAACAGGGCTCAGAGGCGGTATCTACCTAGAAGTTGATCTGGTGGGAGAAAATGTGTTTGCCTACCCTTTCGATCTTGAAATCTGTATGACAGTCTTTTTAATGTTCTATGTATGCTTGATTTCAAAGGCCAGTGAGTTAACATACTCTTTAGAGCAGGAATTACTGATTTCTCTATCTGAAGCTCTGAAACAAAACAAAGCAAAACTTGATTGTCTCTTATCATTCCAATCTATGAATGGCCAAATGCAGCCGAGAAGGGGCTCTTCAGTATGATGGGGAGTCAGACTGCCACTACCTGTTCTGTGACCTTGGACAAATTAATTATATTTTTGTGTGTCATGTTTTGGGGGTAGAAGATTCTAGGGACTCCTTGAAGCGCCTAGTGTAAAAGGTAATGCTAGTAAAAAGGTATGTGAACCCTTGCTTCAAAGGCTTTAAAAGCTTTTAATTGTGGCCTATGATTCAAGGCTGAGCTGAGATTTCCATGATGCTGCCACTTGTCTCCCCTTCAGAAAGAACTCTGTAGTCAGAAGTGCCAGACTTCTTGAGAAGTGGGTGTGTTTAACCTCACTGAGTTTCTAAATTACTAGGAGAAGTGGTCAAAGGTACCCAGATCGCTTTCACTTTCTGTTTATCGAATACCAGGAAGGGCCTTGTGGCCACTTGAAAAGGTCTGCTTGTGTCTCGTGGTCTTACTAGCTTTTGAGAGGTTCATTTATAGAATATTCAAGGTTTGCTAATATAATACTCTTTTTAGTCTATTTTCTGAACCAAAGGGATATTAGTTTAGGAAAGCACTACCTGATTAATTGCATAATAGCATATTAACTCCTGTTTTAGAAATGAGAGTTTATTTGAATTTAACAATGAAATGTGACTTCCCTGATCATCTTTTGAGGGAAAGCTCCCCAGTTTGTTTTTTTAAAGTCAACTGATGTCTTCACTCACTTCAGTATAAATGGACAGAAATTAATATAAAAGCTTGACAAAAATATAAAGAAACCATTAGTGGATTTAGAGTTACTTGAGTTTTCTTAATTTAGCAGGATTTAGGGTAGGCTCATCCAGATTCTGAGTTTGTGTGTGTGGTTTTGAGTTTTGAGTTTTGTTTTTGTTTGGTTTGAGATTCTGTCAGATTCTGTTAGTCAGACTATAAAAATCATATATGCACCCTTTTTGTTTTTAAGGAAAATAAAATTTAGGGAAAGAAAGCAAACCAGTGTTGAGGTACCTGTGTGCTAGGCATGCATATTTTGATCTTCACAGCAATATGAGATTGATTTGATAGTTTTATAAATGAGAAAAACTAGCATTTAGTGAAATTAAATACTTTGTTCAGGGTGATACAACAAATTGGTAGACAATGAAATAAACAAGTGTTGGAATAGTCTTCCAATAATATTTTTCAACTTGACTTGTCATCACAGTCCCCATTTTGGGCATGTTTTAGGAAGTGTGGCTTAGGAACAACACTGAGGGTCAGGATGCTTGACTCAAGTTTCTTTTCCAATTCCTATAGTTAATAGTCTTACCTGCTTTGTTTTTCTTATCTGACAGAAGCCTAATCTTGTCTTAAGACTTAAGAGGCTTAATTAATTAATGTTTATAAAGTGATTGTCAATGGAAGATGGTTAGATACACAAAGAGTCCCTTTATAATTCATTTACTTTCCAAATAACAGTCTGAGTTCCCCATTGACAGTTGTTCTGCCCCCTCTTAATGCCAGAAGAAAAATAGGTTCTGTGATGTGCATGTGCATGTGTCCATGCGTGTCTGGGAGCCTGTGAAGACCAGAGGTCAGTTTTGGCTGGCCAGTAAAGCCCAGAGTGCCTCCTGTCTCTGCCTTCCTGGGCTACTCCAAGACAGTGCTACAACTTCTGACATTTTTGGTTTTGAGACATAATTGGTTTCTCTGTGTAGGCCAGAACTCACTCTATAGCCCAGGCTGGCCTCAGACTCACAGAGATCTGCCTGCCTCGGTCACATGAGTATTGTGATTAAAGGTGTGGCCCTTCATGCCTTGCTGCAACCTCTTTGTTTTGCTTTGTTGATGACCTTGAAGTCTAATCCACCTGCCTCTACCTGCTGAGTGATTGGACTGCCGTCTGCCACTACTATGTCTGGTTTATACAGCGCTGGGAATCAAATCTGGTGCTTTGTGGATGCCAAGCAAGTTTTCTGCCTGCTGAGATATATTCCTAATCCTAAATTGGATTTTCAGACAGTCTTGTTTATTTAGCCAAGACTGTCTCAAACTCTTGCTCCTCCTGTCTCCACCTCCCCAATGCTGGATTATATGTGTGCACTACCATGTGTAGATTTCCTTTTTACTTTTAGCTTGCCTTCCTTTCCTCCTTCCTTCCTTCCTTCCTTTCTTCCTTCCTTCCTTCTTTCTTTCATTCTTTCTTTCTTAACTTTCCTATTCTTCTGGGTCTGGCAAAGTGTAAGCATTAGAAGAGAATCTAAACCTCATTTATCTCTTCCTACACCTGACCATATTTATTACCCACACATCAGTCTTGGCAGCCAAATTGACCAAGTCTTCCCATGAATATATGTGTACATCTTCAGATTTATGATCATTTTACTATGATTAAGCTAATAAGGACACCATAAATTAAGAAATCTAATTTTTTAAGTATTTGTGGGTCAGAACAGAATTCTGATACTTCTTTTCTCATATGGCTTTATCAATGAGAGAACCAATTTCAGCAGGAAAATAGACACAGTATTATTTGATATACCAAATTCTGTAGTAACGAGTGTAATCTTAAAATACACTTTCAGGTGAAATAAAGTTAGCTTAAAATACAAATAGCTTGTGTTTTTGTAGTTCTTTGCAGTGAGTCTTCAAAGTATTATCCTAGTGACACAGTAAATTCACTTTAGCCACATGTAGATAGGTGCTGGAAGTATAATTTTGTAAAGGAGAAACTAGTTCAAAGAAGTTTAAATGTGTAGTTAATGCTTCCTAGCTAATAGGTACAGTTGATCAATTACCCTTTTGAGTCTCCGCCTAAATGTGTGCTTTCAGAAACCCACAAATGATATAACTGTATTGTTTGTCTCTCAGGTGTTCTGTTATCCACCTTTAGTTTTCAGAATCTCTGGGAGACTGAGGGGTGAGTAGAGTAGTCAACAGAATTTCCTGTCATACAAGGGCAGGTCCTCAGAATAGAAGAAGCACTAAGGCTATCTTGACCCAGGCTCTGTCTGGCCTCTCATGGCTCCCTCTGTTCCCACTGATCCCAGCAGATAGTATCAACTATTGGCCTTCCACACTACTGAACTGGCCTATCTTTTTTTTTTTTAAAGATTTTATTTATTATTACATCTAAGTACACTGTAGCTTCTTCAGACACCCCAGAAGGGGGCATCAGATCTCATTATGGATGGTTGTAAGCCACCATGTGTTGCTGGGATTTGAACTCAGGACCTTCTGAAGATCAGTCAGTGCTCTTAACCACTGAGCCATCTCTCCAGCCCTGAACTGACCTATCTTATAAACAGGAAACTTCTGTTCATTTATGTATAGTACATTAATTTATATATAGTGCATTTATGAGAGAGGAACAAGCTCCCTGGATGAGAGATGTTTCACATTCAGTAAAGGATTTTTCTTTTGCTTGTTTGAGTCCAGGTTTCATGGTCTATCCTTGTAGCCTCAAACATGCAGCAGTCTCTTGCCTCTGCCCCCTGAGCTCTGAGAGAGACTACATGTGTACACTATCATACCCAACCAGGACCTTTCCTTCCCCATCCTTCCTCAATCTCTTGCCACTGTGTTTGTCTGTTTATTTTGTTTTGATGCAAGGCACTGAACTCATGGTCTCAGTACATGCTGGATAAGCATTTCTACCATGAGCTACATCCCCACAACTGTCAACCTTTTCTGTTAATCTGGCCCCTTACTTCCTGGTCTGCAACTTTCTCCTGAGTCTTTCTCAGCCTCTGTGTA
Organism: Mastomys coucha; assembly: GCF_008632895.1. Classification (NCBI taxonomy): domain Eukaryota; kingdom Metazoa; phylum Chordata; class Mammalia; order Rodentia; family Muridae; genus Mastomys; species Mastomys coucha. The sequence goes on from NW_022196900.1 coordinate 85,474,455, forward strand.
CACTCACCTTACAGCTCAGTAATACTTCTTTCCTGTATTTGCCAAAGTGATTATTCTAAAGTGCTTAAAAATGCTCACTGATTATCTGACCTATAAGATAAGTTCAGGGTATAAAAATCACTTATTTGCTTTCCATAGTAACACATGGTAACACATGGACCATGTTAGGCAAATAATTCTAGGACTCCAAAGAAAGGCAGAGACAGGATTACTGCAAATTAAGGCTAGCCTTAAAGAAGTTCATACCTGTCAGACAAAAGTAGATAAAGCATTTAAAACCTGAGTGCTGTGAGTAATATGTAGAGGTATAACAACAGGAGGCAGCATCCTGAGGTTGGAGTCTGGCTCACTTAGCACATTAATCATAGTAAGTTCATCAGCTAGATAAAACAATGCAGCAAGACCTTGTGAAAAATAAGACTTTACCTATTTAATCTGTCTTTATTTCAAGCTTCTTTATAGCTTCTAACTTTCCCGTTATCTTTTTGTTGGTTTTGCTTTGAACTGGGATCTTCTTATATAATGTGGCCCAGGATGACCTCAGACATAGACCCTCTTGCTAGGTCTCTCAAGTGCTGGGATTACATGCATATGAAACTGTATTACCCTATAATTTCAATCAATTTTTTTTCTATTTTTTTGTATCAATGTTTTCAAGGTGTGTTATAGATATTACTTTAAAATGTTTTGTGATCAAATGTGATGGAGAAATAATTTGTTGAAGTAAACTAAAACAAATAGTTGTTTTGTTTGTGTTTTTTGATTTGTTGTTATTGTTTTTGTTTTTTAACTTCTTTGACTTTTAAGATACGGTTTTATGCAGCCTAGACTGGCCTCTACCTTCCCATGGCCCTCAGGCTGACCTTGCATTCCTGATCCTGAGTGCTGGGATTACATTGCATGTTACCACATTATTATGTTAATATGTACTGTACATTTTCCAATGATAATGTGCCGTGTGGTATATAATATAACTTTCCAAATTCAGACTACCAAGGATCATATATGTCTCCAACCAGCTGTGCTATCTTTAAGGCTTAACTACTTGCCATTTTCTAAAGTCCTTTAATTGCTACCATTCTGGCTTGCCTTCTGTTAGGGTCTCAAACAGTGACTCTCTTGCTCAGAGTAGATTTAAGAAGCAGCTCCTGTGGAGTAGGCTACCCATATTCTGTTACTTGTCCCAGCCTCAGAAGGTCTCAAGAATGGGGTGAATAAGTGTGAGGAGAAGGGCAAAGAGCTGAGCAGCATCATTTTTACAGGAGCAGTGAGGAGGAGGGTGGGAAAGGTAGACAGATGATGAACCCTGGGTGAGTATTGAGTATTTCAAAAAGGGTGGACGATCAAAGATGGATGATTGACAATTGACAGAATAAATACCAAGGAAACTCCTAAGTATCTTAAGTATGAAAACATTAAGTTTTGCATAAAACTGTCAAGAAAGACCTTGATAAGGCAGTGTTATTTGATCACAGCATTTGAGAATATGAGTAGAAAACACCTGGCTGCATAGTTTGGCTCTGTCAACTTCTAATCACATTATTGAGATCTTGAGCCTGAAAAGTAGACTAAACAAGTTACAACAAGAGTTCCTTGTTGTAACTGTTGGTTTGGCTTGCTTTTTCTTTTGGTTCTAGACATTGAACACAGATGTCTAGATGTGCTATAAGCAACTGCCCTACCATAGAGCCATACTCTTTTCTCCAGTCCACTTCTCCCTTCCTCCTCCCCTTCCCCATTTGAACTTATGTGTATCTCACACTGCTCTTAAATTCACCCTCCTCCTAGCGCAGTGTTCTGAGTGTTAGTGCTATTCATGCTCAGTGTGTCTTTGTGTCTCTGTCTCCGTCTCCCCCAACCCACTAGTTGAAAGAGCTTAAGCAAAAGAGTAACCCTAGGATAGAATACCTTCTGGAATGAATAATGAATTGGTGTAAGAAATAGTCGGGCCAGGCGGTGGTGGCACACGCCTTTAATCCCAGCGCTTGGGAGGCAGAGGCAGGTGGATTTCTGAGTTCGAGGCCAACCTGGTATACAGAGTGAGTTCCAGGACAGCCGGGGCTACACAGAGAAAAAAAACAAAAACAAAACCAAACAAACAGAAAAAACAAAAACAAAAAGAAAGAAATAGGGAGTCCAGATATATGGAGGTCTTTGCAGTTGTCTGGCTGAGGAGTGGGTATGAAATGGAACAAAAAAAGGAAATAATAAGGGCATGACTTTTCTAACCTCTTTTATTCTTATTTATTTATTTTTATGTGTATGGGTATTTTACCTGCATGTGTATATGTTCACCAAGTGCATGCTTGGTGCCTGAGGAGGTTAGAAGAAGGCATCAGATCCCCTAGAACTAGAGTTACATTTGGTTCCCACCATGTGAATGCTGGGAATCAAACCAGGGTCCTCTCTGAGAGCAACAAGGCTCTAAACCACTGAACCATCTCCTTAATCCCATGTCTATCTCCCTTAAAGAACCTTAGGGTCCATTTGTAAATGGGTAATATAAATCTTGAGGACTGGAAATACAGACATAATCTAGCAACACATTTTATTAACTACTGGAATCTGTGAGGCATAATTAAATTTATACTAATAGGATATTTTTTTTCCAGGCCTGAAATTAAGATAGCCTGACACACTGATATTTCTGAAGATTTAACATAAAAGTTGTGTGAACTTCAGGGAGAGCATTCTGTGCTTGAGGCAGCATGTAACTTCTTATACCCTACTTTATGCTTCTAATTAGCAGATTTGAATCCTTAGTTAAACTAAACAGCAGAGTAGGAGAGAAGTTCCCTCCAGTATAGGAAATACAAGAAAAGGAACAACATGGTCAGAGTAGATGGAGTGCATGAATGAGGCTTTTATTCCAACTAGGGAAATTTTCCCTTATTAGAAGCTTTACCCTTAAGATGAATTTTTATAAAATTGCAGGATCAGATCATACTGCATAATATATAAAAAGCCAACCATGCATGGCTAGGATGAAAATGTGGCCCTGGGAAGAGCCAAAGAACCAAAGCAAAAAGGGGTCCTTGTCGTGTGCCCATCACAGGTATGCTGAGCTGGAGTCCAGTGTGCTGGGAGAGACAGGCCATACACAGGCTATAATGTGCTGTTAAAAGTACACTGCACAGCTGGGCAGTGGTGGCACACACCTTTAATCCTAGCACTTGGGAGGCAGAGGCAGGCAGATTTCTGAGTTCGAGGCCAGCCTGGTCTACAGAGCCAGCTCTGGGACAGCCAGAGCTACACAGGGAAACCCTGTCTTGGAAGGGTCAAGGGGGTGGCGGGGGTTGGGGGGAGTTCACTGCACAAATAGGCCACTGTCTGCCTGGAGAGGTTAAGTACATTTTATAGAGAAGATGACTCTGAACTGGTTCTTTTTTGGTTTTGGTTTTGGTTTCAAGACAGGGTTTCTCTGTGTAACAACAACCCTAGCTTTTCTAGAACTTAATTTGTAGACCAATCTGGCCTCGAACTCCTCCTCTGCTTCTCAGTTGCTGAAATTATGAGCTGGTTTTTAAATGGCTACTTACCAGAAAGACATCACTGGGCAGAAAAAAAGAGCATGGAAAGGCCAGAAGTCCAGTGCAGGATATGCTCTAGCTTTGGTGCAAAGTTATGAATACAGTTTTAGAATGTTGATCTATACCTGAAGGCAGCAGGCTGCTCTACCTCCGTTAGAGGGAGAGATGTAAGGTTTGGAGATGTTTTAAATTCATCTGTGTCATGCGGTATGAATCAGCACAGAGTAGGTACCCAAAACAGGAATTCTAAGTCTTATGTCCTGAGTAAGGCTGTGTCACAGTGATAGACTGCCACAGAGTCATCAGGATTGGGGGTTATTTTACTTCCTTGGAACTAAATTTTACTCCTGAAGTTGGTTTCCCATTGTTTGCTATGCCAGTCTGTGGCCTGTCTGTGCTGCCTCATTGTCATGCCTTGAAATTTGAGAACTGTCTGCTCACTGCCTGGTGACAGGATGCCAAATCTGCCAAAATAAAGAAAAACAAGGTAATGTGAAGTCTGAAGCTGCAGCACATACTTTTATATACTCTGTTCATATAGACACAGAACAGGCAGAGAATGAGGCAGCCCATGCCCAGGTTAGACAGTGAATGAACTGGAAAGAAAGAAAGGGAGGGGGGCAGCAAAGAAGAAAGAAAGAAAGGAACAAAGAGAAAAAAGAAAGGAAGGAAGAAAGAAAGAAGAAAAAAATGTTGAGTCTGGAGGACTTGGCTAAGTAGTGGAGTGTATGCGTTTACAAAGTGCTGTTCAATCCCCAGCACCCTTACACACACACACACACACACACAGAGACAGACAGAGACAGAGAGAATGAGAGAATAAGCACTTGAACTATGCAAAGTAGGAATGGAATATGTTGTAAAGTTTTAAGGCCTCCCCATTGATAACTCTTCTTACTTTGTGTCTTTAGAACTTAGCTAATTACTTTTCAGAAGCCATCTATACCTTTTCAGTTAACACAAAATAGCAAGCAAGTCACTTTTTTTTCTAAGACACATTGTTTAGTAGCTGTTTTTCCTGCTAGCTGGGGTAAATAGGCTCAGAACTCCTACAGGAAATGAATCATTGTATTTACACACTATCTAGTCTCACTTTGTTCTTTCTGAGAATATTAAGAAAGTATATTATGTGACAGGAGATATATACATTGTCATTTATATCTAATATAATTTTCCAATTGGTATTTAAATTGCTATATTGAACATATTAATAATGAAACTATAGGATAAATAAAGCCTACTAGTATTTATATAAGTTGTTTGAGGTCTTTGAATATTGGAGACTAGTGTAAGTGTAAACTAGAGAGAGGACAGCAAAACACCAAGAAACCAGCAGTCATTGCTGTGTTTGAGGGCTAGTGAGATAGTGTAGCAGTTAAGAGCTCAGACTACTCTTCCAGAGGATTTGAGTTCAATTCCCAGCACCCATGTCAGGTGGCTCGCAACTGCCTGTAACACCCACCTTTGTGTACACATGCCCACACATCTATTCATAATTAGAAATAAAACATAATTTTTAAAAGCTGTTTGTTTCCCTAAAGTACTTTTTAAATTTAATGAATTAGTTTTACAGTGCCTGAGATTGAACTCGGGGCCTTGTACATACTAGGCAAATGCTGAGCTATATCCTGGCCCTTTAATTTTAAGCAAATGCCCACTTGTAAGGACAATGTAAGCGATTCCTTGACAATGTTAAGAATTAATTTAAAATCCCAGTAGTTATTTATGGGGGACTAACAGAATTGTAAGGATGGTTGGTGCTAGTGCAGACCGTCTGCACTAGTGTATCTTTAACATACCTCAGCAGGAGGAAGGAAGACATGGCTTTGCTGTGTTGCTAAGGTTTTGTAAACTGTTAAGAAAGAACACAGAAGGGAGCTGGCGGTTGGTTAGGAATGTGGGCTTCTCTTCCAGAGAACCCAGGTTCAGTTTTGAGCACCAACATGGTAGCCTATAATGACCCTAATTCCAGTTCAGGGATCTGATGCACTCTTCTGCCTTCCATGGGCACCAGACATACACTTGGTGCATATGCATACATGCAGACAAAACATCTGTACACATAAAAATAAATTGTAAAAAAAAAAAAATAAGAAAAGAAAGATGGCATTAAAATGTACAGATTTAACTTAGAAAAAGAGAAAAAAGCTAAAAGCAAGGGGCTCAAGTGAAGGCTCAGAAGTTAAGAGCATATGCTGTTCTTGCAAAGAACCCAAGTTCAGTTCCTGCACCCATGTTGGGTAGTTCACAGCTGCCTAGATTGCCACTGCAGAGAATCTAGTGTCCTCTTCTAGTCTCTGGGCACTGTGCTCATATGCACATACTCCCACACACACACAACATACATGCAATTAAAAATAATAAATCTAGGGTCTGGAAAAATGGCTTAATAGTTAGGAGCACTTGTCTTACATAAGACCCACATTCAGTTCTCAGTACCCTCATTGGCGACTCCCAGCTGACTGACTGTGACTGACTTCAGTTTCCGCATGATCCAATGCCCACTGTGGCCTCCTCAGGCACCAGACACATGTTTGGTGCACATATATAACATGCAGTCAAACCCTCAGACACACAAAAATAATAAATCTTTTAAAAGCAGAAAGAAAGAAAGAAAGAAAGAAAGAAAGAAAGAAAACCAAAAATGACCTTTCAAAAACTATTGTTTCAAGCTGTGATCAGGCCAGTTCCACTGTGGATCTTAAAATGGAAGAGCATACATACTTGAGTTTTCTGTAGCTCTTTATTTTTACAACTGCTCTGACTTTTCATGTAAACAAGTTCAAGCCTCTCTAAATATAGCACACCATTGAAAGGAAATTGTTGTATACCCTATTATTTATGAAGCTGCTGCGGTAAAGTGCTCCTGAAACAGCTTAACCTGATTGAACACATGCTAGCAATCCAGGCTGTTTTCAGGAAATGAACTGGGATTTTTTGGGGGGTTTTTTTTGTTTGTTTGTTTTGTTTTGTTTTTTAATTTTTTTTTCACAAGAAAGGCAAATGCAGTTATTGTACTTAGGGTGTGTGTGTGTGTTTGTATCATATATAGCAGTGCCAAACAGTATAAACTGATGAATAATTTTTTGTCAGCTCAGTCTTACCTGACTTTATCTCTTGCTTCCTTACCCAGTTATGCTGTTATTGCCTATGGCTGTGCCAGCTGCCCAAAGCTAACCTGTGAGAGGGAGGGCTGCCAGACTGAGTTCTGCTACCACTGCAAGCAGATATGGCATCCAAATCAGACCTGCGATATGGCTCGTCAGCAGAGGGCTCAGACTTTACGAGTTCGGACCAAGCACACTTCAGGACTCAGTTACGGACAAGAATCTGGACCAGGTATAAGCTGGCATTCTCTCATTGTCTCCTTGTTGGGTATCTATAATGTGAGATTATAGATACCTATACATCCTTGAGATCAGAGAGCAGAAAATATTTGATTCTTCTGAATAGCTGAGACTACAGACACATTTTCTGGCTTGGTTGATCTTTTAATGATACATCCACTTTGTTGCTTCTTGCCGACCATGATAGGTAGGTAGTCCTAGCTGTGTGACACTGGGATACAACAAAATGGAATTCTCAAGCTGCTGCCTTAATATGTGTCTCAGCTTGGAGAGCAAGGCTGGCCTCGAACTCAGAAATTTGCCTGCCTTTGCCCCCCAAGTGCTGAGATTAAAGGCATGCACCACCACTGCCTGGCTGTTTTCTTTTTTTTCCTCAAGGGGCAGAGAAACATTTAATTAGAGTTACGTGTCCTGCTTGTCTAGCTTGAGTGCGTCACAGCTTTTGAAGTAGGGCACAGATTTGAGAAAAGGAGATAAATACTAGTTAGTGTAAGTTAATGATTAACCTTCAGGGGAATGTCGCAGTCACTTTCCACCTTTGCTTGTGTAGAGCAGTCTTTAAGACATCAGCCTCTTTTAGATGTACTTTGTCTTTTGAGCAAGTTAGTAGGAGAGAAATTATGCCATTTGCTTTTTCCTAGCACACTATAACTCTGGAATTGTCATTTTGATAAAATAGTTTGTAAATTCTTGGGAAATTATCTTGTGTATGCTATACAGTTACTCTATTGATGTTGATTTTTAAATTTGAAAGTGTTACAGGAAGGGATTTGTTAAAAGCAAAAGTTATCTTCCTAAAAAAAAAAACACTGAAACTAGCAGAGAAGAAACTATTACAATTTGTTTCATTCCAGAGAACAAATAGAGACAGCCTATTTGAATAAAAGCATAATCAAAGATGCACTGGGGGTTGGGGGGGGGAGGACCACTGACAAAACTTTAATTCTGACCAGGCTGGAGCAATTTTCTTGCTCTAATGGCCGGGTTTTAATCTGTCAACCATTGACTGGTAGAAATTCCATTTGCCTTGGAACCATCAGTCTCTCTGCTGAGGTTTCCCTGCCCAAATGTGGCTTGAGTGCTATATAAGATGCTAGTTATTGGAATAGATAGCCCAACATGAAACGAGATCCATTTTACAAAAATGCTTGAGTCTGGGTGATCTCCAACACCACCTAATCAACCGTGCTGGCAGTACCTGTAGTCCCAATGCTTGGAAGCTAAAGCCATAGGGTCCTAAACTCAGGATCATCCTCAGCAATTTCAAGCCATCCTGAGATAAATGAGACCCTGTCCCACAAACAATCAAACACAGCAAGAGTTCTTGATATAGTCAGCCTTCCAGTAAAGAATTACACAATTTGGAATCGTCAGACAAAATCTCATGACTGCCTTGTTCTCATTTCTTACATACATTCTTAGGAACAATAAAGTGAGACTGAATTTAACTGGGGGTGTTTTATCTTCCCTTCTCCACCTCACAGATGACATCAAGCCATGCCCACGATGCAGTGCTTACATTATCAAGATGAATGATGGGAGCTGTAACCACATGACCTGTGCAGTGTGTGGCTGTGAATTCTGCTGGCTCTGCATGAAAGAGATCTCTGACTTGCATTACCTCAGGTAGGTGGGACATATATCCATTGCCTTTGTTGTTCTATTCCCTTGCTCATTTAGGAAAAGAGATACAAAAGAGCCATAGTTGATCTCATTTACAGAATGGGGAAACTGTAAAAAATTTCTTTAAAGCACACCTGGTGTTTTCTCCAGCAGTCTCAGCGACTGACTTCCATTACCTGCTTTCTTACCTGCTGCATGACGTTTAAGGCTTTCTACAGTCTGGTTTTAGTATCCCTTTGTAACCACTGCTGTCCCAGCAGTCTGAGCTCCCTTGGTCACTGTATCTCTGGCCTCCATATTTATTCATGGTACCTCAGTGTCCGCAGTTGCCTTCTGACCACTTCAGCCTCCCTGCCCCGCTTATCTCCCTTTTTCAGTTCTTGGTGGGTTTGTTTGGGTTTACTTACTTTTTTTTTTAAATATTCTTTTTTTTTTTTTTTTT
>NW_022196900.1:85483407-85492849 GCF_008632895.1 Mastomys coucha
CTCAGAAATCTGCCTGCCTCTGCCTCCCAAGTGCTGGGATTAAAGATGTGCACCACCACCGCCTGGCTGAAATATTCTTTATTTATTTTATGTATATGAGTACACTATTGCTCTCTTCAGACACACCAGAATAAGGCATCAGATCCCATTACAGATGGCTGTGAGCTACCATGTGGTTGCTGGGAATTGACCTCTGGAAGAGCAGTCAGTGCTCTTAACTATTAAGTCATCTCTACAGCCCCTACTTACTTATTTTTTAAAGTTCTTTCTTTTGTGTGTGTACACACTTGTGTGTACCACCTATACATGTAGAGGTCAGAGGACAACTTGTGGGAGTCAGTCCTTTTCATCCATTGTGTGAATTCCAGGCGTTGAGCCTAAGTCATTATGCTCACACTGAGCTGTCTTGCCATCCCTTACCCCTTTTTTTGAGACAGGATCTCACTGTATAGCTCTGGCTCAGAACTACCTGTGTAGACCAGGCCTCACTCAAAGAGATCTGCCTGCTTCTGCCTCCTGTTTAAAGGTGTGCACCACTAGCTTGGCCTTTGATTGGTTTCTGAAATGGGTTAGCTGGTTTGGGGCTTGAACTTGACATCCTACTGATTTAGCTTTCCCAGTGCTAGGATCATAGACATGTGCTACTAGGCTTGGTTCACAGAGTTCCTACTTATCCTTGAAAAACAACTTAAGTGCACCTCATCCACCAGGCTTCCCATTTCTGCTGCGTTCTTCACTCCCATTCCTTTATCACTTTCTGTAGTGTTGCTAACTTCACGGTCATGTCTGATCTCATTAGCTGTGATCTTTTTTTATTTTTTTACTTTATGTACACTGTAGCTATACAAATGGTTGTGAGCAACCATGTGGTTTCTGGGAATTGAACTCAGGAACTCTGGAAGAGCAGTCAGTGCTCTTAACCACTGAGCCATCTCTCCAGCCCCAGCTATGATCTTTTTACAGTTCTTGCATCCAGTAAGTTTCCAAAAAATTGAGTGACTATTACATTATTACCCAAAGGAGTTAACATTTGTGGACATTATTGTGCAGTATTCTTTGTGAAATGAGACACTTCATTTCCAGTTTAGTGAAAATTTAAAGGCTTATATGTAACAGACATTGACTAGAGACACAGAACCAAATAAGACAGGATTTCTGGGGCTGGAGAGATGGCTCAGCGGTTAAGAGCACTGACTGTTCTTCCAAAGGTCCTGAGTTCAAATCCCAGCAACCACATGGTGGCTCACAACCATCTGTAATAAGATCTGATGCCCTCTGGTGTGTCTGAAGACAGCTACAGTGTACTTTCATATAATAAATAAATATTTTTAAAAAAAAAGAAAAAAAAAGACAGGATTTCTACTTGGTATATACTGCTAGACTTATCACATAGAGAAGGTCGCACAAAGGGAATGAGGTAGAAGGGTCAGACACAGAAGGGCTAAGGGGTCAAAGTAACCACTCTCAGTAACAAACTCATAGAAAAGACATGTGGTTTGTGTGTGTTAGGTAAGGAGGGACATGTGCCATGAGCTGCAGGACATAGCACATTGGGTAAGATGTCAACTGCAGACCTGTGCAGGATCTCAGGTAGTGCGGGTTGGGATGATTGGATCAGCATAGGTAATGTGTCAGACAAGAAAGGAAAGAATGTCAGTTTTGGAGATCTGCCTTTACCATAAAACCTGAGAACCCCAGAACCCCTGTCTTTTGCTCCCCCTTGTCTAAGAGATCTGTTTTCTGTTGCCTCCTGTCACTTAATCATTCTTATTGAAAAGATGGCTGTTGTTCCTATCAAGCCTCTAGCCACAACAGCTTTGTTCTGATGCTGCCATTAATTTGAGCATGTTTCCTCTCTAGTCCCTCTGGCTGTACATTCTGGGGCAAGAAGCCATGGAGCCGCAAAAAGAAAATTCTTTGGCAGTTAGGCACATTGATTGGTGCTCCAGTGGGGATCTCACTCATTGCTGGCATTGCAATTCCCGCCATGGTCATCGGCATTCCTGTATACGTGGGGAGGAAGGTAAGATATGCCTTACTATGCCTGCTCCAGCTTTGGCTTTGTTGAAGGAAAAGAAAAGGCTTTATATTTCAGGGCTGCGTGAAAGCCAGCTGGTTTGTAGATAAAAATAACTTTAATTTCTAAAATGGATTTTTATAAACCCCCATGAGAGCTGAAAGTTCTTATTAACATCCTGGGCCTGGTTTGTCTCAGTGACTTTAAGGTGAAATTCCCTTGAGCTATTTTTTCTTTTCTTGGATTAACTTTTCCTGCATTCATTTCTATTTTCCAGGTCTGGGTTAGGTTAAAATTTGAGAAAGATCTCTCTTTGGGTGAGGTCATGCTTTAATATAGCTTGCAAGTAAGGATTTGTCCTTTTTTTCCCTGGCAAAATACTGATGTCCTGACCTGCTGACCTGGATTTTCTTTTTATTCTTAGATTCACAGCAGGTATGAGGGAAGGAAAACCTCCAAGCACAAGAGGAATTTGGCCATCACAGGAGGAGTGACCTTGTCAGTCATTGCATCCCCAGTAATCGCTGCTGTTAGCGTTGGTAAGTTAGCTACCTCCAGCGCCTTTTAGCTAACTGTAGCAGGTCAGCCAGCGGGCCAGGGGCTCTACTGTGGAGGCACCTACATTCTGTGCCGAGTTGACTTCGCTAGTTTACTTCCTGTGTTCACATATGTGGCATGGACGCAGGGGCACTTGTGAATGCAAGAGTGCTGTTGGAAGCAGAGGCCAACCTCGAGGTCCATTCTCAGGAGCCATCCACCTAGTTTTTAAGACAGGCTAGGGTCTCTTACAGGCCAGGATCCTGCCAAGTGCGCTAGGGTGGCTGGCCAGGAGGCCGAGAGAGTCCACCTGTGTCCACTTTTCCAGCTCCAGATTGTAACTGTGCGCCAGCACTCCTGTTGTCTTATTGAAATAGTGTCTCATGCCTGCAAGATAAACAGTTTACCAACTGAGCCATCCCCCCAGCCTGGAAATTCATCTTAGTAGACACTGTTATTATGACGTTCTTCAGCTACACTGCGTTATCAGGATGTGTCTCAGACTCGGGCCTACAACTCAGGCTGTCACACAGAAAAGGTTTCATTAATGAAAATTAAACGCTAGACTTTTCCTCCTTTTCTTCTATTTATTTGTTAAAGGATTCACACACAAAAAAACCCCACATATTTTCTGTTAAATATCTTGTATCACAGTATCTTGGGAGGTATGAGAATTTATTTTAGAAAAATTTAGCCTAGTGTGGTGATGCACCCCTGTAATCCTAGCACTCAGGAGGTGAAAGAGGATGATCAGGAATTCAAAGCCACCCTCAGCATGTCAATACCAAACTGAGCTACATGAAAGAAATCTTATCTCACAAACACAAAAGTAAGAAAGGAAAGATTAATTGGAAACCAACATTTCATGAGTTTTATCATTTGTCAGCAGTGGTTCTGAGTGTCTCATATGTGAATCTATTTAGACTTCACAAGTACCACAAAGACAACATAGTTAGAAATAAAAAGGTGTAGTCTATATGGATGGAGCTAAGATCAAGTCACTGGGACATGAATCCAGACAGACTTCTTGCTTGTTTGTTTTATTATTTTTGTTTGTTTTTAAATTTATCTTTATGTGCATTGTTTTGTCTGCATTACATGTGTGTGTTTGAGGGGTATCAGATCCCCTGGAACTGGAGTAACATAGTTGTGAGCTGCCATGTAGGTGATGGAAATTGAACCCAAGTCCTGTAAAAGAGCAACCAGTGCTCCTGACTGACTGGTGATCAACCTCTCTGGTCCCAAATCCAGGCAGTCTTTCTTCTTAATATGTCACAACTGAACTACTCTGCCACACACAGCAGTGTGATTGGAGAATTCAGTCTGGGGGATCTTCAAATCACAATCCCTACAGTCACTCATCCAGTGTCTGTTTTTGTGTGTATGTTTTATCTGTTTGTGTATTGTACACACTTGTGTGCCTGGTGCCCCTGGAGGACAGAGGATCTCATTAGATCCCCTGGAACCGGAGTTAGACAGTTGTGAGCTGCCATGGGTACTGGGAATCAAACTCAGGTCAGTACTTTTAACCACTGAGTGATCTCTCCAGCCTTCAGTCTTTGATTCTTGATTGATTCTAGTTTAGCACTTCAACCATGAAGGGGGTAGTAAAATCAGCATGCATTGGATACATTGGATTCTATATGTCTATTTTCTTTATCACTGGAAGGGTTCTATGGACAGACAGACCATGGATTGAAGCCAAGACATCCAGACTTTTATGACTGTCTGATCAGCCTCTTCAGATGGCCCAGTTTGTTTTTCTTTGGCCCTAGTGGCTTGCTTGTGCCCAATCTGGGAGGGAGAACCAGGACAGTTGCAGCCTATTGACCTGATGACATGTTTCCATCTCTTTCCCCAGGTATTGGTGTCCCCATTATGCTGGCGTATGTTTATGGGGTTGTGCCCATTTCTCTCTGCCGTGGAGGTGGCTGTGGAGTTAGCACAGCTAATGGAAAGGGGGTAAAAATTGAATTTGATGAAGATGATGGTCCAATCACAGGTAAAGGAAGGCCTTTAATATCCATTTGAATGTATGGAACAAAAGATAAAAGTTAGTAGAATTGAGCACTATTTACAGAGAGGTTGTCATTGGGTTTCTTTGGATAATGAGCTTTGTGGGGGGTAAAGTATTTTTAGCCTTTCATTTCTTGGTTCCAGAATTATTAGGTTAATTCCTCTGGTACTTGCCTATGTGTGGCAGATATGAGCCAGTAGGACTTCAAGTAACTGAGTGTGTTAGTGTGGTGGTGATAAGAAAACTCTGCAGTCAGTTTCAGAGGACGTTATACAATTATCTAATTTTTTAAAGAAGATTTATTTACTTTTATTTATACGAGTACACTGTAGCTGTCTTCAGACACACCAGAAGAGGGCATCGGATCCCATTACAGATGGTTGTGAGCCACCATGTGGTTGCTGGGAATCAAACTCAGGACCTCTGGAAGAGCAGTCAGTGCTCTTAACCATTGAGCCATCTCTCCAGCCCCACAGTTAATACCTTGCTTGCTTTTTACAACAGCACTCTGAAAAGGGAGGGCCAGGGCTTTATCCCCGTCTCAGTAGGAACTGCTCAAGCTTGTATTTCCGCAGCAAGGGCTCCCACAAACCTGAGATGAGAGCAGACTTTCTGACTCCTACTTGAGCACTGTCTTCACCTACTTGCAACACAGATATTTCTGATGCTTCTTAGCCGATGCTGCACATGAGCTAGTCATATGTTAAAGTGGCCTGAAAACACTTCCTTAGAATCCTAGCACTGGGAATGGTGAGGCCCAGGATGTCATGGGTTCAAAGTCAGTCTGGGACACAGGGAGACCCTGGCTTAAAAGTAAAAAGAGAAAAACAAGTCAGGCTTGATAGTTCACATCTGTAATTCTAGCACTTGGTTAGAGACTGACTGATATCCAAGGGGCCAGCCTAGGCTAAGTGCTAAATTCAGGACAGCCTAGACTATAGAATGAGACCCTGTCTCATAATATTTTTTTAAAACCCACTGAGATAGATAAAAAATAGCTGCTGTAGACTCTTATACAGAAATAATAGTGGGCTTGCAGTGGTGTGACTTAAGTGATCCTAAGCAGTCATTTATTTCAAATTCTTATTTCCTCATCTGAAATAAGGGCTACTAATCACTAAGTTGTTGAGAAGATTAAATACAGATGTTAGCAGTCTGATTCTGCTGTCTCACACAGTAGCTGCTTGTTAAGTGAATGCTGTACTTCCTCCACTCTGAAGAGTCTTTGCAGGAAAATGCCTTCCAGACTCTTTGTATGTTATGTTTCAAATGGAGATGTTTGGTTCTACCACAGTGGCAGATGCCTGGCGAGCCCTCAAGAACCCCAGCATTGGAGAAAGCAGCATTGAGGGCCTGACCAGCGTGCTGAGTACCAGTGGAAGCCCTACAGACGGACTCAGTGTCATGCAGGGTCCATACAGCGAGACAGCCAGCTTTGCTGCCCTCTCAGGGGGCACACTGAGTGGTGGTATTCTCTCCAGCGGCAAGGGAAAGTACAGCCGGTAAGTAGAGAGGTGGTCTGTAACAAGCAGTTGGAATTATTTGTAAGAGAGGACACACTGAGCCATGGCTCTCTACCAGGGATGTCCCATTTTGATTTAATCATCAGTGGTATTTTATTTTTCAAAGGTCACAAATTCCTTGCATCATAATGACTTCACTTAAAGAATGTTGACTTTAGGTCTTACTGCTTCGTTATGCTGCCTGCTCTAGGAAGCAAGAAGAGCCAAAGGCAGGCCCTGGTTAGGCTTGTTGTTGGCTTTATGCTGTATCACGCTGACTCGCTGTACTGTACTACTCTTCATGACCTATCCTATTCCCACTGGATAGAGTAGGAAAATCAGTTCTGTGAATTTGTGTTAAGAGTACAGAAAGCCTTGTCAATAAAAATAACTGATCTACTTGCATTTTGCTGAAGTGACCTAACAATGCCATAATTATTTTTATATATATTCAAAGACACATAATTGGCATTAGACAAGAAGCAGTTAGTTGAGTTCAATAGGGGAAGAGTGGCCTCATGGAGCACAGCAGAGCAGGAGGTAGAGGAGATAGATCCTTGTCTTCAGGTACCTGGAGGGCTTCCAGCTAAGAAAAGCATTAGTACTCGGTAACTGACTGGAAGCAGCCTCTGCTGATTTCAGTGTGATGTGGAGAACACGGAGGAAGCTGTAGGGAGCCCCCAGAGAGGACACTGCCTTCCCAGACCCTGAGCTGCTGGTCCTGGGAGGTTAGGGTGAGACCAGATGGCGATTTGGCTGCAACAAAGATGCAGTGGCAGATGGCAGGTGGACTAGATCTTCACCTTGGTGTCCTTCGTTCACCTGGGAGCCTCTTAAAATAGATTTTGGGAGTATATTTCCAGAATTAATAACTTAGACTGTCCTGGGATGGGACCTGAGGGTCGTCTATGTTTAGAAAAGACTCCTCAGATGATTCTAGTGTAGCCACTGGCATGAACCAGCCTCTGGCAGCCACCAAGGAGGTGGCCTGGTAGGCCTTGAGAAAGGCTGTGCCCACTGAGTGATGTGTGGCAGAGCTGAAGCTGGAACACAGGCCCGAGTGCACACACACCACCACCCCCATTGCCCTCATTTTCCTAGTGTAGGGCAGAGACACAGGCAGCAGGATGGAGCCGCTGCTGACCTAGCTGCATCTTCTGACTAGTGTCCCTTGTTAATGGCCCCTGCCCCCACATGCTAGAGTATTCACTGCTGTGCTCTCTTAAAGCCAGCTCCCCTTGAATGAGCCACAGACATAGTTGGAGCGTGACTTGCTGAGACTGCAATGCAGCCGGCAGCTGCTGCATCCTGTGAAAGCCTTTCCTTTATGGGAAGTGAATGAGTCAAATGGGCTTGACTGGGAAACCCATTATGAAGAAATACTTAAGTGCAGAACAAAATGGTGCTGAGCCAGAAAGGAATCAGTTAGGGGTTCCCAGCCTTGAAACCCCATTATGAAAGTGCTGTTGACAAGGAAGGAGGTTGGCTCCTATGTGCCCTTCATTCTTACAGCCTGGAGGTCACCTGATTACTAAGTGTTTGAGTTCTTCCTCTATGTCCAAGGTGGGAAGGGCAAAGTGTGAATGGGGTCAGAGTAGTGGAGAGAGGTGTGGAAGCTGGTGCAGAAGAAGATTGGCACTCAGCTGGAGGTGCGGGTGCTGGGAGAGAGTAAGAGGAAATAGTAGTGCTTTGTTGTTAAAGACCTAGCGTAAGCTTTTGAGGCAGAGAAAGAGAAACTTTAGAGAGAGGGCATAGCATCCACAAAGCCATGGAGGTATAGAATGTAACTCAGAGGGGTTGTGATGCTGGACTTAACGAAGAAAGGGAATCTGAGCAGCTTGCAGATCGGGAAGGCCACAGATGTCTGTAGGCAGGAAGGGAGCCAAGAGGCAAGGGGTTTTAGGATGGTTGGGTCTTTGCCTGTATTGACACTGCTCTGGAAAGCTGCTTGACTTGAATTTAGGGGCTGCTGGATAAGAGCCCAGTATTGATTTTTTTAGTCAGGACTTAGATTATGCAGTAGCACTGGGGACAGAAAGGAGGGAACAATTTCAATTGATAAGTAAGAGAGGAACTATGTGGGCATGTGTTTGAGCTGTTTGAGATGATCCAACAGATTATCACAGTTCTCAAGAGAATAATGGAAGAGGTGTGCGCCAGGAAACAAACTGTCAGAACACTGCATTTCATATTAACTTGAATGTCCCCTCTTCACACAGGTTAGAAGTTCAAGCTGATGTCCAAAAGGAAATTTTCCCCAAAGACACAGCCAGTCTTGGTGCAATTAGTGACAGCGCAAGCACTCGTGCTATGGCCGGTTCCATAATCAGTTCCTACAACCCACAGGACAGGTATGTGACCAGTCAGAGCACGGGACAGCTGTATTCATTGGACAGTAGATCTTCAGGAGCTCCCTTCCTCGGCTCAGGGCCCTGTGTGCCATCTAGTGGGAGATGTGGCATGCTGCTGAATCCATTGAGCGTTTCTGTGGTGCTGGACTGTTCATCTCTTGATTCTTCCCTCCCTCCCTCTTTTCTTCCCTCACTGTCTCTCTTCCCACTCTCCTCCTTTTGTCTAGCTGTTGTAACAGTGGAATTACTCAAACGGAGTTTAAAGAGTTGTACTGATGTTAGCTAGTGCCTGATCTAGGGCTCCTACTGCCCTTGCTGGATCTCCTTTCCATAGTCTCTCTCACTTGGAGCACTGTGTCTGCCCTGGTGTGGTGAGGTCCTCCATACTGCAGGAGGAATGACTTGTCATAACAAGCTGCCAACTTGCTCTCACATTCCTGTTTAGAGTAAGATAGGCTGAGGTACTTAGTTGAATTCTGGAAGCTGTTTATTTGTTTGTTGTAAATGAATATGTATGCATGTATACCTGCATGCCAGAAGAGGGTGTCGGATCCCATTACAGATGGTTGTGAGCCACCTTGTGGTTCCTGGGAATTGAACTTAGGAGCTCTGAAAGAGCAGCCAGTGCTCTTCTTAACTATTGAGCCATCTCTTCAGCCCCTCTGGAAGCTCTTTTTAGATGTTTTAAGGAGAGCTTTTGAGGAGTGCATGAATCTGCATGCAAGAGCGCACGCGTGCACGCGTGCGTGCGTGCATGCGTGCGTGCGTGCGTGCGTGTGTGTGTGTGTGTGTGTGTGTGTGTGTGTGTGTGTGTGTGGAAAAGGGGAAGGTGAGGCGTGAGCTCTGGTCTGCGTGGATCCTCTTCTAACCACTTAACCCAGAACCCAGAAGCTATTTCAGGAGCAGATATAACCTACGCATGACTCTCATCACAGTAAATTTTGTTCCCACAGAGAGTGCAACAATATGGAAATCCAAGTGGACATTGAAGCCAAACCAAGTCACTATCAGTTGGTGA
>NW_022196900.1:85493483-85498700 GCF_008632895.1 Mastomys coucha
GTGTGTATATTGTATGTATGCTAACACTATTGATGACACATTTTAATAAAGAATTCTGTGGTAACTGACCTCATGTCACTGTCCTTGGCTTGGGTAGTCCTGCAGAGCCAAGTGTTTATTGAAGAGTAGTCTGTGCGAGGCCTGCAGTTCTTTAACCCCAAGGAAGAGAAGTTTTACTCCCTCCAACTACAGTGACTCCACTCACTGTAGAGCAGCGACCCCTCCCATAACAGGAAGCGAAGCCAGGCTTGCTTTACACTGTAGCCAGGCTGAGTCTGCTGGATTACGGAGGATACTCAGATGCATTTTTTTGTCCTCGAAGGGCAATTCTGCAGTTTTCCTGTCAGAGCCAGGCTTCATACTCACCACACTGTAGTCAGTGTTTAGGGCAGGGTCTGTGGAGAGGGCTTGGTGACTCCTGCAGGGTTACAAGTTAGGGAGCAGAGTCTTCAGTACAACACTGGATCTGAAACCCAGAACCTTGTGTATGCTATGTAGGTATTCTACCCCTGAGCTGCATCCCAGGCCCAAGAGCCAATCCTTACTGGAGAAAGAGCTGTTTCTGTAAGATCACCAGGCGATAGCGTAGGTATTGGCTATGCTCTCAGTACACACTCCCCTCCACAGAAGCTGTGCTCAGGTTTGCTGGCTTAGTTCGAGAAAGGCTAAGAAATGAGGCCTCCAGTGAAAGCAGAGGGGACACGTGCCACCGAAGTCTCCCTTGATCTTACACACTTAGCAGAAGTGAGCTGTTAATACTAGGAATTTGGGCCCTGTCAAGAATAAGGTCCTTGAGCTGGGGGGTGTAGTTCAGCATAGCAATGCTTGGCTAACGTGTACAAGGCCCTGGGTTCAATCCCTGATACCATAAAATGATAATAGTAGTGATAATAAATAATGTCTTTAGAAATGAAAGCTCATATAAAGAATTGCAGGGAAAGTGATCAAAAGACTCAATGTGAGATTCCAGATCTGGCAGCAACAACTTCCTTTGTGACTGTCTGTCAGTTATTTTCTTAAGCCCCTACTTTGCCCAATCCTTAAACCAGAATCAGGCAGCTTGTTTATCGCCTTAGCACTGGGCCAGGGGAAGAGCTGAAAGCATGGTTGTCTGAGGACCAGCTGCCTTTCTGTTTCTGTTCACAGGTTTACCCGCTGCCTTGTGCAGTAAAGATGGGGCATCCAGACAGCAGCCGCTGTGGAAGATCTTACTTCTCAGGCTCCCCAGGCCACCTTGTATTTCCTTGCACGTTGGACCAGGAAATGCTGTGAGTGGGCTTAGCATCTCAGTAAGAAAGCCTCCTAGAGATGTCCCTGTGCGACTGGAGAAACCTGTTGGGGAAACAGGCAGACAGTTTGGAGACCCCTGAAATGCAAACAACCCACTCAAGATTTGCAATTCTTCTAAAGTCTCATCAAAAAAAAAAATCACTTAACTTGGATAAAGTCAAAGGCAGTCTGCCAGAGTACGTGGTGGTCTAGAGTCAAACCTGCAGTCTTTTTTTTTTTTTTTTTTTTTTTTTTTTTTTTTTTGGTTTTTCGAGACAGGGTTTCTCTGTATAGCCCTGGCTGTCCTGGAGCTCACTCTGTAGACCAGGCTGGCCTCGAACTCAGAAATCCACCTGCCTCTGCCTCCCAAGTGCTGGGATTAAAGGCATGCGCCACCACGCCCGGCTTAAAACCTGCAGTCTTTATCTGGGTTGAGGTAATGGTATGGAGCTGGGCGGACTACTCCCCCTGTGTCTTGTTTTCTCTCAGTCTGATTCTGGGGCCACAGGGTTAAGATGCTGTACTGAAAATGCTTTGGTAAAGGCCCATGTTTCTAATAAGGAGCAAAGTCAAGAAGACTGGGTATCTTCTTGAGACCAGAACTCACACCAGTCTCAGAAAACTGTTGGCTTATTTGAAGTTCCCAGGCGTTAACAGCCAAGAAGGCTCATTGGCGCCATCTGGAGGAAGAAATGGGTAGTGCTTTATCTCCTTTGCTTTCATTCACTGGAAGGCCTCCGCCACTGTAGGTATGGGTTGTAGCAATAAGGAGGACACACGGTTTCTGTCCCCGTGGAGCTTACACTCCAGTGAGAGGAGACAGATGTCAACTACATGAGGAGAGGTTTGTTCTGGAGAGAGAGTGGCAGACATGGCTGTTTTTGAGTGGCAGTATTTTAGCTTTCCAGCACTGTGACAAAGTATTGAGATTCAACCTGAGAAAGAGGAAATGGCTGTGGTCCTGTGGCTCCATTGCTATTGAGCCTGCAGTGAGACAGAATACTGGGTGGGGATAGGGTGGGGTTACATGGTGGAAGAAGCTGCTCAGCTCATGGCAGCCGGGAACCACAAAGGGATGTGCTCACAGTATCCCACTCAAGGGCATGTCTCTCATGACCTAATTTCCTCCAACGGAGCCTTCTTTCTCAGTTTCGACCATCTTCCGACACAGCCAGGAACCAAGCCTTTGACAGACAGTCCAAGCCCAGACTACAGTAAGGATTATAAACCGTCTGAATGAAGAAGGGAGCAGAAGGAGACCATGACTGAAGATAAAGTACAATAGCGTGTCTGTGATGGGAACACTGCCAGTCGAGTCAGGGAACAGAGCTGCTTAAAAGGCAAGATTGTGCAGTGCCTCAGAACAGCTTGGGAGAGGACAGAAGGAGCAGCACTCGGGCCAGTGCACTGGGTGTGTGCAGCAGCTTTCGTAGGGCACATCTGGTCCCCGGACATAAAAAGAGGCTTTGGGCTTGGCGGATGAGTACATGTCCCTAACACACTGTCTTACACCACAGAGGCCAGCAAGCTGGGAGCATTTGACTTCCTTGAAGCCAGGGCTCTGTGTGTGTAACTCGTCTTGCCAGTAAAACACACAAATGTGTAGACAGAAGAGACCAATTGGGAGACTTTCCTTAGCTGCTTTGGCTGACGTTCCTGTAAAATCGCCACACCTCAGATTGCTCCTTGGTGGTCCAGGCTCAGCAGTAGCTTTTGGGGCATGGAAGGGCATCACCAGCCATAGGCAGCAGTTTGGTGCTTGTTCTTAGAGCTAGCTGGCTCCTCACCTCTATGGTGATTGATGTAGCAGCTCCCATGCATGTGAAGATAAATGTGGGAACCCAGAATCAGTGTCCAGCCCCTCAGGGCTTTTTGTGAGCACTTCGTTTGCTTGCACTGAATCTGTTCTATTTAAAATTGGTAGAGTTTGGGGTTTGTTTGGGGTTTTTTCCCCTGTAACTTCTGTTGGTGTTCCAAAAATAGTAACAGCACAAACCTTAGCTCAGCCGTGACTCAGTTGGGTTTGAAGGAAATGAAGATGTCATAGCTTTGGGATACGGTAAACTCCAGTCACCTGACCCGCAGTCTTTTAGAAGAAAGACCAAGCATCTGCAGGAAAGGCCAGCACATAGGGAATGAGGCTGGACAACAGTGAGAAGATGAGGGGTTCCAGATGTATACCATAACAGCTCTAAACATTTTCCTTTGTAGCCCACAAGCCTGACATATCTGAAATGAAATGGAGCCAGGCTGGGTTTCCTGTGTGGTAGGGCATTGCTTTATGGAAGCAATATGACCCTGAAATGGGAAGTGGGAATATTCCCTCAGATCTGGGTAAATCCATCAACCCACTGTCTCTACAAAGTCCCTCCCAGCCCAGAAGCAGTACTCCTGTGGAGAACCTGGGGTCGCCACAGAGGTCGGAAGAGAATGCCCATCCCCAAGCCCGAGCTACTTAGCCTCGTTACCTCTACCTCAAAGCTGGGATCAGGGTCTCTGCCTCTGGAAGAAGGTTCAAGCATCAGACTGAGAGACTGCAGGACTGGGACACTCAGTGGTTCTCCACAGAAACCTGGCAATGTGTGGATTTGACTCTAAAGCTGTCACACCAAGAAGAGAGAATGAAAATTTTGTTCTTGTTGGTAGAATTGGTTGGTATGGACAATGACACTCTGGATTCAGTCTGGTTCCTGACTTTGGTTCTCAGCTGGATAAAACTTAGTCTTCAAGGTGGCCTATACTCAAAGAAATTGAGATGCCTAAAATGCCTTAGTCTAGTTGGAAGAGTCAAAAGCACAAAGGTAGAAACATTGATTTCATACTATGTGTGTGACCTTAGTTTCATTTTGGTTTGGTTTGGTTTGGTTTGGTTTTTGGAGACAGGTTAAATAGCCCAGGCTCACCTCAAGCTCACTATGTAGCCAAAGATGACCTCAAACGTATTTTAAAATCAAAGTTTATTTTAGCAAACAAAAAGTTTTTAGCAGGTGAGAAAACAAAAGAAAGGTTTGTAGAGAAGGAGGGACTGGGTTGAGCAGCAGCACCTGACCTGAAAGTCATGATCCTCCTGCCTCTGCCTCCCGGGTGCTGCTCAGATTGCAGAGTGCATTACCCAGCTTGGATTCTGCCATGCTGGGGATGGATCCCAGGGCTCCATCATGCCAGGCTAGTGCCCTACCAATCAAGCCATCCATCCCGACCCCTTAGGTTTCATTTCTGTTGTCCAGATTTTTCCAGTCATCAGTCCTTTCTCCATGGGATTGGAAAGGTCAAAAGTCAATCCAGTTCTTACTGGGTTTTATTTGCCAATATTGGACAAATACAGGTTCTCAAGCAAGTAAACACTTGGTTGGCAAGTGTTACCTCTCAAGGCTGGGTCTAAAGACTTAAAGGAATGTGACCACTAAAACAAAATCCTTGACATGTGGTAGGCGTGGTAGGATCCTGAAGTGACAGAGCCAAGGGTTATTCTCCAGGCAACAAAACCTGAAAATCGTAGTGTGTGTGTGTGTGTGTGTGTGTGTGTGTGTGTGTGTGTGTATCCCAATACCTAGCAATTAAAAGCCTGTCTGGAGCCACCAAAACAGAGAGCTGTGGGTGCTGGGTCTTTGCTGAAAAAGCGCTGGAACACCACCAGAACCCCATTAGAAGATCAGTTTTCCACAAAGATCTTTAGCCAGTGCGCCACGCTCCTGTATTTAGGGAGGTAGACGTGCAAGTTCTTTAGGGATTGCTTGGAAATCAGCCTCAAGCTCGCACAATTACATCAGTTTAAAAGGATTCTGTGGTCCACTCATTAGAAGAGAGGTTCTGGGGGTACTATGGACTGAACTGTCTCCCCACCCCTACTGTCTCAAAATGTGGCCATATTTGGCAGCAGGGTTCTCCCAAATATAATTAAAATGTCATTCTGAAGCAAGATAGCCTCCTAACCCAGTATAGATCAAG
>NW_022196900.1:85498710-85517222 GCF_008632895.1 Mastomys coucha
TGGGGGCTGGAGATGTCGTTCACAGAACATGTACCTAATGTACAAGGCCTGGTGGGTTTGATCCCCAGATCACACATACAAAAAAAATGGGGAACAGATATCAGATATATTCACAGAGTAGACATGGAAGAGAGATTGGAGTGACCTGGGAATCAGGGAAAACCAAAGACCACAAGACCCTGGGCTGCTGAAAGCAAGTAGCAGATCCCTGCTTCTGGCCTCCAGCTTCCAGCACAGACCTAAGGTTGCCAGCACCCAGACCCAAAGCAGCAACTCCTGTCATAAAGCCACATGACTCTGGCACTTTGTCAATGGGTCAGTTAAGAAAGGGAACCAGGGCCTGGGTCTAATTCGCATTGCTATTCTGTGGTCTTCTCGCAGTTCCTGTAGATTCAGAAGCTACTAGACTCTTCCCACTGGCTCAGAGTGAAAGCTATTATGGTTAAAACGACAAAGCAAAGTCCAGACTCGCCTTTGCCCAGAAAATGACAAGTCTAAAGCATTTGGGAAGGGACGGGTTCTCCTGTAACCTCCGCTGGCTTCCAACTTCCTGTGCACCCAAGGATGACTTTGAACTGATCTTCCTGTCTCCTCGGTGCTGGGATTACTGAGCCATCCACCAGGCTTTACACACTGCTGGTGACTGAACCCAGGATCTCATGCCTGCAAGACCAGTGGTTCTCAACCTTCCTGATGCTGTGACCCCAAAAGATTTGTTTATGGGCTGGTGAGATGGCTCAGCAGGTAAGAGCACTGACTGCTCTACCGAAGGTCCTGAGTTCACTGGTGGCTCACAACCATCCGTAATGAGATCTGATGCCCTCTTCTGGTGCGTCTGAAGTCAGCTACAGTGTACTTACGTATAATAAATAAATCTTTTTTAAAAAAAGATTTGTTTTATGTATATGAGTACACTGTAGCTGTACTGATGGCCATCATGTGGTTGCTGGGAATGAAGGTTGCCCACAGACCTGCTTCCTCCAGCCCAAGAAGCAGTAAACAAGGCAATCACACGTCCCTCTGTCCTGCTTCTAGGTTGCCTGGCCTCTTCAGCTCTGCTCAAGTCTAGTCTGCACCTACATCTCTGAACACATCACTCTTTAGGTCTCTGGCCTCATAGGAAGTGGCAGACATCTAAATCAAGGGACAAAACAGGTTTGGGAGGATAGGGGACAGGATCTAGAAATCGAAGGAATGTCTAACCCTGGGTTTTAATGCCTGGCACATGGCAGTACCCGCTCTAAAATGAAGCAAGAGTTCCCTGTTCATCCCTTACCACTGAGTGTTCAGTGAGAGCCATATGAATTGGTTATCCTGCGGTGACTTGTACTGGGGTGGAGTGCTGGGGTTGAGCCCAGGGCCTGTGCATGTTGAGCAAGCACTGTAACCAAGTCACATCCCAGCCCTGCATACTTGGTTTTGGTTGGTTTGGTTTTGGTTGGTTGGTTGGTAGGTTGGTTTGGTTTCGTTTTGGTTGGATTTTTTTGTTTTTTTGTTGTTTTTCAAGAAAGAAGAGGAGGGAAGAGGAAGGAAGAAAGAAAAAGAAGAGAGAGGAGGGGGAAGAGGAAGCAGCAGCATAGTTGGGGAACAGTGAGAAGTGGAGCTTGGGGGATGGCTCAGAGAGGAAAGTGCCTGTCACTCAAACCAAGAACCTGAGTGTAGATCCTCAGAATGCACATAAGAGTCAGTCATCAGGGTGGCACATCTCTAACCCCAGTGCCTGGGAACAGGTGAGTCCCAGGAACCCGGTGTCCAGCGGTCTACCTGAATCAATGAGCCTCTGTCTTGGACAATAGGGAGAGGGCTAGTAAGGCAGCCCAGTGTGCACAGGTGTTTACCCCAAACCTGATGACCTGAATTTGATCTCTGGGATTCAATAGTGGAAGGGGAGACTCAGCTCCCAAACGTTGCCCCAGAACCTCCACACATGTGCTTGGCACCTGTGCTCAGCCTCACACACACACGAAAGATGAAAATTCATAAAAATTAAAATAAGATGGAGCATGACCAAAGAAGACATATGACAGTGGCCTCTGGCTTCCACATACACACAACTACACACTCAAACATATAGACATACACACACATACATACAAGTACACGTACACACAGGAATACATGTGTACATACACATCTACACACAAATACATCCACACATGCTCATGTTTATATGCACACACACACACACACACACACACAGTTTAGTGCCTAAGAGGCTAGTCTCTGGAGCTGGTCAATTCCAGTCCCAGCCATTTAAGTGGCTTTTGACCTTGGGCAAATGTTGACTGAGCCTCTTTCCCAGTTTTAAATGTCTGCAACAGTGCCCGGCCAGCATCCTGGCCTTTCACTCTCACGATAAGCACTACCATCATGATTATGCACAGATTCACTAAATTTACTCATTATGTGACCTCCCACATGCCAAGAGGAGTCTGATCTAAGACCCACGGGATCACCGGGTGGTGGTGGCGCACGCCTTTAGTCCCAGCACTTGGGAGGCAGAGGCAGGCAGTTTTCTGAGTTCGAAGCCAGCCTGGTCTACAGAGTGAGTTCCAGGACAGCCGGGGCTACACAGAGAAACCCTGTCTCAAAAAACAAAAACAAAAACGAAAAAAAAAAGCAGGGCTTGTTTATATGAACTTATTATGTAGACCAGGCTGGCTTTGAACTCATAGAGAATCACCTGTCTCTACCTCCTCAGTGCTGGGATTAAAGGCTTGTGCCTCCCCGTCTGGCTTGCTACCTGTGCTTTTAACCAGTGAGCCATCTCTCCAGCCCTGGGTGCTGTTTCTTTGATCATCAGATGTATGAGCCTAGGAGCCATTGGATATGTGTGTGATAATGGAACACATTGAACCTCAGTAATCCACTCACAATTGTGTTTGCCCCTTTTCCCTATGACCTTGGTTGGTGTGGTTGGTGTTTGTTTTAAACTACCACTTGTACCTGGGCAAACACTTGAGTGTGCTGAACTGGGAATTTTAGGGCTAATCTAGTTTCCTCTTCCACTGAACCTGTAGCTGAGACAGCGTGATTGGTCCTGGTCATCCAGGAAAACAGTCCTGGAGCAGCAGCTGGTCACTGGCAGGAGGGAGTCGGTCTGGGATGCACAGGAGTGACCAGCACTTCTGGAGTAAGTGTCCTAAGGGACTCTGGAGACCACAAAGTGGATGAAGTGCTTGTTAAACAGCAGGAGGACCAAAGTGTAAGTCCTCAGCACCCATGTAAA
The DNA here is from genome assembly GCF_008632895.1 of Mastomys coucha. Lineage (NCBI taxonomy): Eukaryota > Metazoa > Chordata > Mammalia > Rodentia > Muridae > Mastomys > Mastomys coucha. The sequence continues at coordinate 85,501,940 of NW_022196900.1, forward strand.
AACCAAACATGGTAGCACTGGTCTGGAACCCCAAACACGGGAAAGAGGAAGATCTCTGGAGGAAACAAGTCAGCCAGTCTAGACAAATCAGCAATCTTTTTTTTTTTTTCTTTTTTTTTTTTTGGTTTTTATAGACAGGGTTTCTCTGTGTAGCCCTGGCTGTCCTGGAACTCACTCTGTAGACCAGGCTGGCCTCAAACTCAGAAATCCACCTGCCTCTGCCTCCCAGGTGCTGGGATTAAAGGCGTGCGCCACCACTGCCCGGCCAAATCAGCAGTCTTAAGGTTCAGTGAAGACTCCCTGTTTTAAAAAGTAAGACAGAGGGCAGTATTAGAGGAAGGTACGTGACCTCTGGGACATTGACCTCTGGCCTCTGCATACATGTGAATGTGTATACACATAAACAGGCACACACACACACACACATCCTGAAGACTAAGCCATGGAAGGCTCAGTTGCTTTAGGAATGAAGAGTGAGATACAGGTCACTCTGTCTGATGACTTCACCCAGCTGAGCTGCTGGCTGTGGAAAAGGACGAGGCTGGGAGACAGGAGATGTGAGCTGCTGACTTAGGCAAAGCTGAGAAATGACTCTGGGGGCTTCCGGTTTCCTTCTGTGTTCTGTTGTGCATGGGTTTCTAGTTAGGTATCAACCTGTTTCTCTCCACCCGGGCATCTTTCCCCTGGCATTGTAAAGTGTATCAATTGTGGCACGGTAAAACTGACAGATCAGTCTTCTAGGTTAGAGATTGCCAAAACAGAGTTATACCCGGTTTGGAATGAATATCACCAGACAGACATAACTGATGAGATTCAGGTCTTGAATCAGCCAAACGGACACATAACAGATGTGGTCAGTTGGCTTTTAGCATTCACAGGACCACTCCCTCGGTGAAGGGTTCGACACTGTTTCCCTGGCTCCTGTGCAGCCAGGATCTGCATACAAATCAGGTCTACCAAATGCATGCATATAATATATATATATATACATATATATGTGTGTGTGTGTGTATACATGTATATATATGTGTGTATATATATATACATATATATACACTAATATATATCTATATCTATATATCTATAGATATAGATATATATATTTATTAGTGAGACAGGCCATATGTCATATGTGTGCTTGGCTCTTGGTTCCCTTGTGGCAGCCATGGGCCACTCCTGCTGCGTTTCAATGTCGGCTCAGTCACCAGCAGTGACGGCTAAGCTCAGGGTTCAAGCGTTCAATTACCTGCTTCCTGGCTGTGGCGACACGGGTTGCAGTTAGAATTCCATATGCCTGTGTGTGCCCATTTTCTTGTTGTTGCTGTGGCCAGGGACTGATTCCAGAGCTCTCTGCACACTAGGTACATGGTCTATCACTGTACTGCACCCCAGTTCTATCGGCTTGCCACTAAACTCCCTCACTTCACAAACTAGTTGGATTTAGATTTTTTTCTGGAACTATTTCAGTGGGAGGACTAGGATGAAGTTTATGATCTTTTGCCAACCACCAACTTCAGTTTCCTTGGCTGCTTGGGCTCGACTCTGTAGCTAAGGTTAAGTCCAGCTCCAGCGGCACCTGGCTCCCCCCAGGATCCCCCCAGGCTCACCCCAGGCTCACCCCAGGCTCACCCCAGGCTTGCTTCAGGGCTCCATAGACAAAGCACAGACTCCCCCGACCACATTTTGTAGAATCACCTCCAGGCTATGCCTACAAAGTGTATATGAAACAGATGTGGATCGCAGGGCTCTGAGAGGTCCCAAGGCCAGGGTCCCAGGGCCAGACCTGAAAAGAGCAGGTTCCAAGCTCAGCGCCTTTGACCTGGCTGAGTAAACTGAGAGAGGGCTTCGTGGGTGGAGGGCGTGAAAATCCGTGAAGGTGCTCACACTGTGTGATTGAGTCCTGAGGCCTGAACTGTAGCAGCACAGAAACTGACAGTCACAGAAAGACTAGCAGCTCCGGAAAACTGGCCGTCCTTCAAACCTGCTCAGGAGATGCCGCTCAGCTTCGCTTTGAGGTCTGCGCATGTGCGGCAGGTGGAGCCGCCCCTAGACATAGGCTCCGCCCTCTGCTCTGCCTCTGTCTTTGAGGAAGCCAGTTCATTGCTAAAGGGATGCTGACAGCTCATCTATTCTGGGCTTAATCTGTTTGCTGCTGCTATAACACAGGACCTGAGTCTGAAAAAATACCTACAAAAATAAGAGGAAAGGATTTGCTTATTACACTTCCGAAGGGTGGAAATTCCATGGTGTCTTCTCCTCCGTCTCCCTTTCTTCCCTCTCTCTCCCCCTCCCTCTTCCCCTCCTTCCCCCTCTCCAACTTCTTCTCTCCTCCCCCTCCCCTTCTTCCTCTCTCTTTCTCTGTCTCTCTTCCCCTCCTCTCCTCCTCTCTCCTTTCTATCTTTTGATATGTAGCCCAGGCTAGCCCTGACCTCGTTATACAGCCAAGGATAACTGATCTTTTTGCCCCTATCTCCTGAGTTCGGGGATTGCAGATATGCAGTGCCACACCCAGATTATGTGGAGATCCAACCCAGGCCTTCAAGTATGCTCCACAAGTACTTTACCAAGTGAGCTATGTCCCAGACCAACTTTCCTTACTGTGCTGTCTCATGGTAGAAGGTAGAAGGGGCAAGAAACATGATCATGTATTTTTGGTTTTTCAAGATGGAGGTTTCTCCGTGTAGCCCTGGCTATCCTGGAACTCACTCTGTAGACCAGGCTGGCCTCAAATACAACATGTGTTTTGGAGACACATTAAAACCACAGCACAGGCCCTGTATTAGGGCACAGGAATTGCTACCCACAAACTGGCCCAGACAATGTCAACTAGGAGACCATTCACAAAACATGACGCCTGAAACCCTTCCCTCAGCAGTGTCCTGAGAGAGGAAATCAACAAGAGACAGGGGAGGGAGCAGCCAGTGTTGGGGAAGAACCAGAACAAGAGCATCATGGGAACCAAGTAGGCAAGGGCTCGGGCAGGGCAGCTGGCACAGGGGACTGGGCTTATAGGTTGAGGATGGATTTGAGAGTAAGTGGAAAGTTTCCAGAGAGCAACTTCAGGAAAGGACAGCACAGAAATTGACTTCCTTCTGCTGAGGAGTGAGTGGGCGTTGAGGAGGAGGAGACAGCTTCTCTCTGCTCTGTGCTTGTCTTTTAATGGAAAAGACTTAAACAGAGCAGAGCAGAGAGAGAGAGAGAGAGAGCGAGTGCGAGTGCATAATAGCAAAGAGGCAGAGACAGAGAGACAGAGGGGAAGAGAGACAGAGACAGAGAGAAAAAGAGAGAGACAGAGAGGCAAACAGAGAGAGAGAGAGGGAGAGAGGGAGAGAGAGACAGAGGGAAAGAGACAGAGACACAGTGAGAGACAGAGAGAGGGAGACAGAGAGACAAAGAGAGAGACAGAAAGAGAGACAGAGACGGAGAGACAGAGACAGAGAGAGATGGAGAGGCAAACAGAAAGAGAGGGAGAGGGAGAGGAGGAGAGAGCATGCATGAAAGAGGAGAGAGATGTGTGGGTCTCTTGTCCTAAGAAGAAAGAGAGATGACCTTAGACAGAGAGGTTGCCTATGGTCTCTTTTCTGCTCAGGGGAGTGGAGGACAACTAAAAATCTAGTTGACTGAGAAAATGTAAAATTCCTAGAAGAGAAGATGGGATAATAGGCCGTAGCCTTGCAGGTTCCTGTGTCTGAGGCACGTGTAATATCGCTCTGGGATTACACTCTGGGAGTTGCAAGGCTACAGAACACAACTGTGGGTTGTGAGACGAATCAGCAGGCAGAGGAGCTTGCCACCAAAGCCCAGGACCCACATGATGGAAGGAGAGATCCAACTCCTGCAAACTGTCCTCTGGTCTCTACACATGGGCTATGGCAAATGCGCGCGCGCGCGCGCGCGCGCGCGCACACACACACACACACACACACACAATGTAAAGGGGGAAAAGCTACATAAAACAAAGCTGGAGCAATTAGCAGAAATTCTGAACTATTTTAAAATTCCAAGAAAATACAGACTGCTTTCTCCTGTGGTTTCTAAGCAGAAAAGACAGCGTGGATTTCCTGGATGCATCGAGACAGTGGCTGTCTGGGGTTAACTGGAGCAGTACACTGAGGGTGTGACTCAGTGGTATGGGGTTTCCCTTGTATGCACAAGGCTCCAGGTTTGATTCCTGGCACTGCAAAGAGATTTTAAAAATTCAGGGAAGATAGGATTGAGAAACAGCAAAAGGCAGAGGCATTTAAACAAAAATCACATTTATTTATGTATGTATTTATTGACCCGTGTTTGTGTACGTATGTGGATACTCATGTATCTTGGCATGCATGCAGAGACAAGTCAAAGGGGTCAATTATCTCTTCCACCATGTGGGTCTCAGGGGTCATACTCAGGTCCTTCCTTAGGCTTGGCTGCAAGCACACTGACCCATTGTGCCACCTCACCAGCCATTTGTTCCTTTAACGTGTGTGTGTGTGTGTGTGTGTGTGTGTGTGTGTGTGTGTGTGTGCGCACCAGTGTGCTTGCCACGGCACACATGTGGAAATCAGTTACGGTTTTTTATAATTGCAGTTCTATCATCCTGGGTGGCAAGTGTATTTACACGCTGAACCATCTCGCTGGCCCAGCAGAACTACACTCCCCCAAGCCCTGGCTCACTACCCTGCATGGACTACATCAAATGACATGGGGATTTCTTTTACTGATGTTTGTTTTTGTATTTTGTTTTGTTAGTTTGCTTATTGTGGTGCTGGGATAGAGTCCACAGCTTTACCTATTTCAGTAGGGAGAAAAAAAATCAATTGGAGATTTGTATCTGTGGGGTCGAATTATTGTGTGCATTTCTGGTTCCTCCCCCTTTCCCTCCCCGCATCGGTACTAATATCCTCCTGCCAATGCATTGTCGTCTTGAGGACTTTACAGGAAATTAGAAAGTCTGAGCTCCCAACATTGTTGCGGCTGCTCTGGACCTTTCGCATTTCTACATAAATTGTAGGATCTCCTCGTCAGTGTCTGCGGCTGCGATTTGGACATGGACTGAGCATGTGGGTCGGTCTGGGAGGGATAGCCATCCTAACAGAGTTGCATAGCTTTCCATTCAGTAAGTCTTCCTGAATTTTGTTTGTTTTTGTTTTTCAAGACAGGGTTTCTCTGTGCAGCTCTGGTTGTCCTGGAACTCACTCTGTAGACCAGGCTGGCCTCAAACTCAGAAATCCGCCTGCCTCTGCCTCCCAGGTGCTGGGATTAAAGGCGTGCGCCACCACTGCCCAGCTGCTAATTTTTTAAAAGATTGTATTTATTATTCAATATGCGTGTTGGTGGGTATGTGCATGTAAGTCCAGTGGCCTGAGGAGGCCAGAAGAGGGTGCCAGATCCTCTGGAACTGGAGTTCTATGCACGCAGTTGTGAGTTATCTGACATTGGGTGTGAAGAAATGAGCTCAAGTCCCCTGCAAGACTCTTAACTTCTGGGCTACCCAGTCCCTTAGTTTCTCTCTTTTTATTTATTTACTATGCTCATTTCTTTGTTATTTTATGTGTATATAAGGTGTTTTGCCTACATACATGTCTGTGCACCACCTATATGCCTAGTGCCCAACGAGGTCAGAAGAGGGCATCAAATCCCTTGGAGCTGGAGTTACAGATGATAGTGAACTACAATGTAGGTGCTGGGAATCAAACCTGGGTCCTCTGGAGTAGCAGCCAGTGCTCTTAACAGCTGAGCCATCTCTCCAATCCACACAGCCCAATTTCTTTCATGTTGCTAGTTTTGAGCAGAAGAATGGGTTTATTTATTTACCTATTTATGACTTGAGACAGAATTTTGCTGTTTAGTCTACAGTGGCCTGGAGCTTTGAGTCCTCCTTCCTTGGTTTCCTGCATGGTGGGATTATAGGTGTGTAGCACAATGCCTGACTTTGATTCATACTTTCAGGGAGATTGCTCAGGACTGTGAGAAGCTGAGTGGAGAGGAAGGGACGCCAGGTGAACAGGGGCATGAGCAGCAGAGGCAGAGGAAACAGCATAACCCAGCAGGAACTGGAGCCGGTGACAGTGTTCACAGAAGAGTAGAGGTCGCCCAGGCTTTTGCCGAGGGACATATGATGCCACCACATGACAGAGAAGGACAATGTTGGGGAGATAAGTAACCAGATGGGCTTCTGGGACTTGGGGACACCCCCGTGGTATGGTAAGGCCAGTGGGTCTGTATCAGCATCATCAAATAGGGGCTGGAGAGGTGGGTCTGCCGTTAAGAGCACTGAATGCTTTCCCAAAGGTCCTGAGTTCCAATCCCAGCAACCCCATGGTGGCTCACAACCACCCGTAATGAGATCTGTCGTCCTCTTCTGGTGTGTCTGAAGATAGCTACAGTGTACTTACATATAATAAATAAATCTTTGGGCCAGAGCAAGAAGGAAAAAAAAAGAATCATCAAATAAAGAGGAAATAAATACATCAGAGAGGAGGAACAGGGAAGGAAACAGGAGTGTGGAGGACAGGAAGTCAGCATGGACTGGGGAAGCCTGCTAAGGAACCAAAAGGGTGCCCAGGAAAGATGTGTGGGACAGAAGTGCAAGTGTGGGTCCGTGATCAATGGAACACAAAAGGATTGGCTTGGATTCAGCAGTAGGGGACACTTGTGAGTGGGGGCTCTGCTGAAGCCACACTGGACTGAGGAAGCAGAGCTGGAGGAGCGCAGAAGGAGTCAGGAAAGGGAGGCATTCAAACAGTGCTTTCTGGATTTCATTATATGTGCAGATCACATGTCCCAAGTATTCATGCAAACCCTTCCACATGTCCCACCTCACTGGGACAACCGAGCTGACCTTCAGATCACATACACACACACACACACACATACACACACATGCGCGCACGCCACAAGACAGAGAACACTAGCACACCAATATGAGGTCTCTCTGTCGCTGAGCAGAACTTCAAGGGGACATTCCAGACATCAGCGGAGTCAGAGGAAGGCCACTGAGACGTCAAGAAGGGCAAAGAAGTGTTGTTCACAGGAGAGCTGGACATCAGGACAGATTCCTGTCTGGGATAGAGAGAGCAGTATCAAGAGATGATGGAGGTAGAGCCAGGTGGTCTGAGTCAGAGAAGGAAAGAAACACATACACAAAAAACATGGGAGAGTGGTGTATCCCTTGGGAAGCCCAGAGGATTGTGGGTAGTTCTGTTTCCTTTGTAATGCTTTCCTGCTTTCTGTTTACTTCCTTCTCCTACCCCTCCTCTCTCTGAAATGTAAAAGATAGGAAATAATCTAAGAAGCAGACAAGCTGGTGACGCCTATAATTCTGGCACAGGGATGCTGAGGCAGGAGGATCAGGAGTTTTGAGGCTAGCTTGACCTACATAATGTGAGCCAGTCTTAAAAAAAAAAAAAAAAAAAAAGCCGGGCGGTGGTGGCACATGCCTTTAATCCCAGCACTTGAGAGGCAGAGGCAGGCAGATTTCTGAGTTTGAGTCCAGCCTGGTCCAGAGTGAGTTCCAGGGCAGCTGGGGCTCCACAGAGAAACCCTGTCTTGGAAAAACAAAAACAAAAACAACAACAAAAAAAAGGAGCTGGCAAGCTGAATACAAGTATTCATCTCTCTCTGCTTCCTGACAGTGGGTGCCACGTGACCTGCCTGCTTAGGCTCCTGTTGCCATGGCTTCCTCACCTTGCCAGGCTGTACCTCCTAAGAGCCTTCCTCCTTTAAGTTGTAACGCATTTTGTCTCTGCCATGAGAGAACTCACTAAGACGGTTATTAAGGTGAGGAAGGGCTGCACATGGACCCATGTCCCCAGCAGAACTGCCACCAGGAGGTCACACCCTGGAAACACTGACTCTAGTGCAAATCCTCAGGGCCACGCCTGGTACAATGTTCCAGGAAGGGGGAACATTGCTCTTCGTGTTTATCTGGCCTGCTTTCAACCTTTTACACCTCTCAAGTCATTAGTGCCTCAGAAATGACTGGGAGCCTGAAACACACATTTCCATCCCATTTGACCAGGAAACTGAGGCCCAGGGAGCAGTGATCCACCAGCAGGCCACAGGAAGCTGGTGGAAGGCAAGGAACTGGAACTCTGGTCTGGAGGGGTTTTTTGTTTTGTTTTGTTTTGTTTTGGTCTTTTTGTCTTTTTCCTGAATGTAAGACAGTGTGCGGAGAGCTAGGCGGATGCAAGGGTCACATGGTGCTGCGACTGGACTTTAGTCACCGGAAAAGAACTGGTGATAACCTTGGGTCGCTAAACTTGGCTGATAGCTGGAAAATTACAGTCTAATGGAGCATATGGAGCTGTGTGGTCTTCCCAACTCCCAGGCACCAGGCTTGGGCACAGTCGTGGGGGCCATGGTCGTCTTCATCCTTCATTAGACACCCGGAAGTCAGGAGCTGCCACTCAGGCAGGCATGGAGTCAAGCCTTGGCTCTCGCTGTGCTGTGTGTAGTAAGAACGAAGGGCAGACCTTTACTCTTACTTTTCTTATCTGTAAAATATCTATTTTACAATTATCTATAACTCTGTTGTTCTAGGGACACAAAGATACCATGTGTATATACATGTACTTTCATGCATTCATGTACTCCACGTGCATGCAGTGCCCTCCAACGCCAGAGAAGAGCATTGGATCCCCTAGAGCAGGAGTTAAAGATGGTTGTGAACTGCCGTCTAGGTGATGGGAGTTAAAACCCAGCCCCTCTGCAAGAGCAGCAAGTGTCTTAACCACAGAGCTATCTCTCCAGCCCTAACAAAGACATTTAAAGGGCCTAGTCCCTAACCCAATTCCAGAAGCTGTCCTCCGTGCCCTGCACTGACAGAGACACACCATGTACTCCCACCCCTGAGATTTGTCCTCAGCACAGCAGTGAGCACAAGCACTCCCCAGGGAAGCCCTGAAAGGCAGGCTCTGTCATTTGAGAGCTATTGGTACCTTAGGGGTTGAGCGATGTGTGCCGGATTTCAACAAAAGCAAGACATAAATAAATGTTTTATGTAAGATTGCAACAATGTTTCACGTAAGATCGCAACAATGTTTCATGTAATATTGCAACAAGGTATGCATGTATAAAGCAAGGAGCTGACAGTCTCCCTGCCCTTCTTCAGGCCCTCGCCACCATTACCACTCTGGTCCCCTGCTTCTACTAGGAGCAGCCCCCCACATCCACAAACATCACCACAGTCACATCTCTTGCAGGATAAAGACCCAAAAATAGAGTTTCTGGCCTACAATTATGAGCGTGTAGCCATTTGCAATAGGGTTAACAGCTGGCCAAGTGACTGCTAAAGGACGCCCATGGACATCGTAACATTTAATGCCCTCTAGGGAAGGCGCCAGCAAATGGCTTAACGACCTGCCTCCATCTTCCCTTCCAGCCATCCTGGGTCCTTATCCTTCACCCATTACACAATGTCCCCTTCAGAAGTCAGCTGATAAGAAAGCCCATCTACCCACCTGCTGGGCGTGACCAGAGCCATCTGCCTGACCTGTGGTTGTCCCACAGTGCCTGGGGCTTCAGCTCCATCCCCTGCTGCTAACGTGTTTTCCAAACTCCAGAAGCTGGCTGTGCTGATCCGGGTGACACAAGGCACAACAGAAGGTGTTACTACAGGTGACACTACGGGCACACAGTCACCAGACACCTGGGTCCAGGCTCTGGGAACGTGTAGACATCAGGACAGCCTCATCCATGGAGACTGTACTGATGGGGTACAGAAAGGATGTGGTACAGAATGGACCAGTTACACCTGCTGCGAAGACCTCAGTGGTCCAGGGAGATGCTGCGCTATGGCCAGGGCAGAATGCTCAGCAGAGAAGTGGGTGGGAGCTTTCCACGTGGTTATTCACCACTTCTCGCTAAGCAGTCCTATGTGAGTGTCCAGCTATCTGAACCCGAAGGAGGAGAGCAGGACTCCTGTCTGCAGCAGGGACTCTGTAATGAATCAAGTGTCCAGCCAACACTTGGTATAACCCAGAGCCAACTCGACAGCCCCCACATTCTAGGATCTCCCTGAGTTCAAGACCAGTCTGGTCTACACAGTGAGTTCCAGGACAGTTAGGACTACATAGTGAGACCCTGGTGTGTGAGCGTGTGTGTGTGTGTGTGTGTGTGTGTGTGTGTATGTGTGTGTGATGTTTGTGCTGTAGTATGTCAGTGCCATAGTCTGCTCCAGTGGAGATCAGAAGACAACTTTCAGGAGTCAGTTCTCTCCTCCCCATGCGGGTCCCAGGGATGGAACTCGGGTTATCCAGCTAGTGGCAAGGGGCTTTACTGACTGATCCATCTCATTGACCTCTGTAGTTTTTCTTTTTTTTTCTTTCTTTCTTTTTTTAAAGCTGCATTTTCTTATATCAGACTGGGATAAGAACTATTACCCTTGATTTTCCAAGAAGCAAACAGAGACTTCACCCCACCACCACTAAGAACAAAAGGAAAAGCATCTTGCTCAACATGGAAGACCAGAGTGAGACGAGGAGGCACTCTCTCCCAGCGAAAGGAAGACCTAGCGTGGGAAAGTGATTGTCCTGAAGTCACACAGCAGATTAAAAGCAGACCCCTGGTTGCTCCTGCTCACTCCCCAGCTTCCATCTTGATGCAGGTGCCCATGTCCCGTCCCCTCGCCCCCCACCATCCGGGGTCGCGAGATGATCGCTGCTCACATGCTAACACCACCACTTCCCAGCACGGCCGATGGAGATCCCTTGGAGCCTTAATGTCCATCGGTGGAATGGGCGTGCGAGGGGGAACAAGGGTGGCCTGGCGCGCCCGGCGCCTGGCTCAGCGGCAGGGGCGGGGCCGTGACTCAGCCACACAGTCCCGGGGTCGCCCAGCCGGTCCGACCGGCCTCGGCAACGCGCGCGGGGCGCCGGGCTGGGCGACTGAGGGGTGCAGGGAAGGGAGCCTCCAGGAGCCTGCTTGGGCGGGAAGAGGAGCGCAGGGCCGCGGAGGAGAAGGATGGGAGCGAGACCTCGCTGAGGCCAGCGGGGGGCCACTGGCTGGGATCGACGACATGTGTCTGCGCATGGGTGAGCTGGGGTAAACGGGATACTCACTCCTGGGGGGACCCAAGCCGCCTGCTTCACCCAACTTTGTTTCAGGTCACTTTCCTCTCAAGCCTGAGTTTCCTTCGAAGCGGGGGTGACAAGAGCCTGGATTTTATTTGCTTTAGGCAAGGTCTCTACCACCAGTTTAAAAATTTCCAGGCAGCGAAGTTACTCAGAGACTAGCCCAGAACTCAGTACTTAGCTCACTCTAACTTTGAACCTCAATCTCCTAAGCAGCCGGGGACTCCAGGTTTGGGCCAGTGAGACCCAGCTCTGAGTAAGCCTGGTTTTGGTGTGGCCAGTGGCACCTCCACTTCCTGGCTCTATCTTCTTTTCTAAGGGGCAAGGCTAGGTAGGCTCCGGGATCTGCAGATAGAAGAGATGCTGGAGGATGAAGAGATGGAGGTCTAGGGTCCAGGACCTCGGGTCCTTAGCCTTACAAAGGTCCCATTTCCATACCTTTCTCTCTCTCATCCAGCCAGGCTGGAGGGAAAGGCCAGTCAACCAGGATGGTTGACATAGTAGACTGGTGTGCCCCTCCCCCACGCCCGGGGCAAACCCTGCCGTTTGGGATCTAAGAAGTTCCCACTCTTCAGCACACACATCTTTGGAGCCATGCGTATTTCTCTTTTGTAAATTGAAGACCGTTGCACCCATCTCTTGACCACGATGAAGTTTCCTTCTGCTAATAAATGCTTAGTACCATGCCAGCCACACTGCCCAGCGCTCCCAGCAAAAGAACTGAGAAATAGGGCTCTCTGACTGGGGCAGAAGGCCAACCCTAGCTTCTTGTTTAACCAAAACCATGGTCCAGAGATGCTGCTGTTTTTGAGCCCAGCCAAAGCCCAGTAGTGTCTGGGTTGCTGCTGGCTGATGGGTAGGTGGATGGGGTGGGTGGACAGGGTGGGACCCGGGAGGCCCCTGGAACAAGGCTGCAATTCCTCATCCTGTTTGGCCAGCTGTTCATCTTCATGAGGCTATTCCAGTTCCTCGTGCCTTTCCAGCCCATGGTCTGTCCTCTGCAGCAATGACAGTCGCAGGGCCTGCAAGCTAGGGGAGAGCTCGCAGACCAGTTAAGGCAACCCCAACTGGATCTACACAGAAAGAATCCGGGATTCAGAGGGAAGGAGAGGGGCTGGTACCAGATCCACAGTGAATCTGTGACAGGCTTCTCCTTGCTTCCCAAAATTCTACTCTCTCTCTCTCTCTCTCTCTCTCTCTCTCTCTCTCTCTCTCTCTCTCTCTCTCTCTCTCTCTCTCTCTCTCTCTCTCTCTCTCTCTCTGTGTGTGTGTGTGTGTGTGTGTGTGTGTGTTACTGAGTTTAATTAGGGTTGGTTACAAGAGTTTGAGAGAGGAGTTATACTGGAACATAGGCAACTTACCAATGGCTACACCACTGAAATAAAAAAATAACAATGCTTTTTTAGTCAGAACCTCATTCTGTAACCTAAGCTGGTCCTGACTTTGCAGCAATCCTCCAGCCTCAGTCTCCTGAATACAGGGATTATGAGCCCCCTTGGCCTCCTTGGCCCCCTGCAATTGCCCCCAAGAATGTCCACGTTAATGATTCTTTCCCTGTTTCTGGTTTTCATTCAGCTACAGAGCTCACATATAGGGAACAGGGCCAAACTTATCTGCCACATGCGGAGGGTCTCTAAGTCAGAGCCCATTGGGAGCAGCACAGGAAGGAAGGGCTCTGCTTAGCTGAGGGCCAACCACACTCTTCCAGTTTCTCTGAACTGGCTAAACTGAAGCCTCCCTGGGGGTGGGGGGGAGTGGGGTCCGCCTGGCAGGGCCAAGAGCCATGTGGGATGTTGGAGCAGAGAGCAGCTCAGAGAAGGAGAGCCTCCTACTATGTGAACGAGAGAGACCTTGGCCTCCTACTATGTGAATGAGATAGGCCTTGGCCACTCAGAAAGTGTGTTTGTTGCCAGAGTCCCTCCTGGTCCCAGCCCCAGTTAAGCGCAGCCTGCACTGAGTCCCAGACTTCCTGTTCACCCATGGACTTTGTCCATACTGAGAAACAAGGGCTCTTTTCCTGTCCAGGAAGAGACGTGGAGACTAGACAGCTCTTGAGAGCTCCATTTAGCAGCTGCACATTAAGTAGTGTGTGTGCCAGGCCCCATCTACCAAACTGACTACTGAGCAAGGCCTGACTCCTGCCCAATGTGCGGGCTCCTCAAGGCCTGGACCATACCTGCTGGGCTCATAGGTATCGTACTGCATGGCATGGAACAGGCGTGCAGGACGCTTTTATTTATGCAACAGCTGAGTGGATGGCGGGACAGCTCAGTGGGAGGATCACGATAGATCCCTGCTATTCAGAACACAACAGCTAACAAGGACAGTGTGCTTATAGTTAACAAGGATCACCTGTGTGCTTCTCCAATCTCATACTAACCACCAGCCATGAAGCTTTTAGAGTCAAGAAGCCGGGGAGACTCAGATGTCCTACACCACCCAGCAGGAAGCGCCTCACCACAATCTCGACCTGTGTCCCCCGCAGGTGGCCTGAATGTGGATGAGTTCCGAAAGGTGCTGATGAAGACGGGTCTGGTGCTGGTAGTGCTGGGCCATGTGAGCTTCATCGCAGCCGCCGTGCTCCATGGCACCATGCTGCGCTTCGTAGCCACCACCAGTGATGCTGTGGTTCTACAGTACTGCGTGGTCGACATCCTCTCCGTCACCTCTGCCATTGTGGTAATGACCTGGCTGGGAGGCCAGCAAGAGGGAGGGGACTGGGTACCAGTCAGAGCCCCAAGTGCTAACCCTGTACCACATATGGTATAACCATATACAAACTGTGCAGGCACTCAAACTCTCTCTGCCTCAGTTCTGTCCTCTGTAAAATGGGGATGGCGAGAGTATGCGTGCACAGCAGAGGTTCCCTGTGAGCATCTGAAGAAGTCATCCATAGGAGGGGCTTAAGCGAGGGGACCTGGCACAGGGCTATTCACGGTACGGTGGTACAGAAAGAGTGAACATCCGCTTAGCTAGGGATGGTCAATAAGTGTTTCATGGAGGAGTAGACCTCTGAGCTGGGTATTTATGGATGCGTAGGTGTTCCCAATGGACTGTAATTAACAACCCAAGTATGTGGCATGCTGGGACTGGCTAGCAGGAAAGCGTGCTGGGGTGGCATTCCATGTTCAGGCTGTGTGACAGGTGCAAATGTGTGGAGCCGGGAGCGGCTGAGATCTGTTCTGGAGACCCTGAGTGAGAAACAGTCAGAGGTCAGCATTAGAGGAGACTACATGAGCCACTTGATATAATCGATGGCCGTCGTGATCCTCGGACATCCACCAGTTTGATGAATGAATAAATGAAAGAGTCTGGCATACTTAGGTGTACCAAAGCTCTTCTCTGCCTATCAGCTAAGGCGGCTGTAGTCTTGTTCATCTCTGGGAGGCCTGCTGACTCCTGCCTGAGGGACTTTTCTCTCTCTGAGTTGGTCTCTGCTCACAAAAGGAAGCTCTGACAGCCTGGTGGTGGCCTTTGGGTGGGGTGGCCCAGGCTCTGATCTGTGGAAGCTCTGATGATAGGAAGAGTGCCGTGCTATGGAAGGTGGCCCACCTTCCAGGAGGCTCTGGACTGGAACAATTCACCGCTGTGTCCCTTTCCTCAGTAAACCACTCCTGACTGCCCATGACTGGGGGATTCGCCCCACTCTCTTGGATGTGGTTATCTTCCTGTGAGCGCATCCTACAGAGAGGGGCTCAGCCCAGAGGGGCTGAGGTACTTTCTTGTGGCTGCACAGTGAATTAACACTACCACTATACCCCCATGGCACTGTGTCCAATACAGAGATTGACACTAAGAAGGCAGATAGGCTAAATGGATCCCTAGTGACCTAGAGGTCAGCCACTGAGCTAAATGGTGCACAGGAAATCCTGTCTCTGGAGATCGAGGAGCATTAGGACTCAAGAGCAGGGTGTCTTAGAAAGGATGCTCTGTGGGTAGGCATGAGGGCCCAGGTCCAGTGCAATGAGGGAAGAGAGTGGCCCAGGATAGACCAGAGAAGGCCAGGACTAGGTCATTAAGAGTCTGGGATAATTTGATGCTCTTAGAGGTTTCTTTGTCTTTTGTGGTACTTAGGATTGAACATTGGCTTCATACATGCTAGGCAAGCTCCATCCTCAGCCCTCTCTTAAAGATTCTGAGTTCTAGCCAGGCAGTGGTGGCGCACGCCTTTAGTCCCAGCACTTGGGAGGCAGAGGCAGGCAGATTTCTGACTTTGAGGCCAGCCTGGT
>NW_022196900.1:85517500-85518763 GCF_008632895.1 Mastomys coucha
TAAATCTTTAAAAAAAAAAAAAAAAGATTCTGAGTTCTGTTCACAATGCATCCTGTCTGTCTAAGATGGGGCCTCACTACATAGTCCTGGCTGAAAAAGGATTTTCTATGTAAACCAGGCTGGCATGCCTGCCTTGATGATGGGGTTGTAGGCATAAGGCCTCCATGCCTGGTTTCTGATTTAATATACTTTTGGAGTTAGTACCTTCTTAGTAGAATGCATTTCTTCCATCCCAAGGAGAAATGCTGAGGGTCCTGCGGCCTAGTACACGCCCTGGCTTACACCTACAGATTTAGGATACACAGGACCCTGTTGGACTCACAGCTTTAGGCGGTGCAGAGCCCTGGAATGAGGCCAAAGCCAGAGGACAGGGTAGGAGTGGAGACTGCAGGAGTGTGGAAGATGTTGGGGGGATGTGTATCCAAGTGTGGGTCTGACCCCACGAGCTGGCCTCCAGCACTGCCATAAGAGCTGATCCTAGCTTCCCCACAGGTCATCGTTGCGGGAATTTCGGCTGTCGTCTTGTCACGCTACCTCCCCAGCACCCCCTTGGTATGTGGCACTTCCTCAGATGGGACTGAGGGCTGGGTCGGCAGTCCTCTTGGGGCCAAGCATGATATCCACTGACCAGCGCTCTTCCTGCCTAGCGCTGGACCGTGTTTAGCTTGAGTGTAGCCTGTGCTCTTCTCTCCCTGACCTGTGCCCTCGGACTCCTGGCCTCCATTGCTGTGACCTTTACCACCAAAGGCAGGGCACTATTGGCAGCCTGTACTTTCGAGAACCCTGAACTCCCAACGCTGGCACCTGACTGTCCTTTTGACCCTACTCGGATTTACGTGAGTACCTCATCCTGGAAGGGGTTGGGAAGGACTCTGGAGATCTACCTGCCTCCCTACCCCTAATTAGATGCTTGTGCTCCTGGACCCTGCAGAGCTCTAGCCTGTGCCTCTGGGCCATCTCTCTCATATTCTGTCTGGCGGAGAGCATGTCTGCTGTGCGCTGTGCCCAGCTCATGCATCGACTACTGGAAGTGAGGCCCTGGTGGGGGAAGAGTTGCCACCACACAGTAAGTCCTCCCTCCCCCAGAGTCCTGGGAGGTCCCTGGCTGGTCAGCCTCACCTCCCTCTCTGAACAGGGCCTCAGATAACTGGAGCAAAACTTTTCTCACCACCACTAAAGGGCTCCAAAGTCCAGAGAAGCCAGATGTGCCAGCTAAGTCACACAGCTGATGTCTGGGTCTACCTTTTTTTTTTTTTTTTTTTT
>NW_022196900.1:85519363-85557809 GCF_008632895.1 Mastomys coucha
GAAATCCACCTGCCTCTGCCTCCCAAGTGCTGGGATTAAAGGCGTGCGCCACCACTGCCCGGCTGATGTCTGGGTCTTCTAATCTTGAGGGGAAGCACTGGTCTTTGGAGGTTAAACAGACACTTGAGGCGGGGAAGAGGGTTCTGGCCCATCGTGAATGAATGATAGTGCTGTTCTCCCCTGTGCCCCAGAAGCCCTGAGTCCTTCCTTCCTCCAATTTGAGGGTGTTCTGAAGATAGAGACCCCAAGCCCAGGGAAACAACCAGTGCTCCTCTGTCTGCAGATACAAGCAAGCCCAGAGCCCCTGGATGGCCATGACCTACTGAGCTGCGCCAGTTCTTGCAGCTGACCCTCTGACACCTCAGCATCGCCATGGCTACTGAGGCATGTGACCGCGCCTGCGCTGACCAGTGCCCAGACAGCCGTGGAAGCTTGGCTGGATCCAGGATTCTTAGAGCAAGGCCAAGAAAGATCAGTCAGACTCCTGGAGGTGTGGGAGAGCGCCCTCCCCTGGCCAGCAAGCACAATGCACTGAAACAAGACTTTATTTTGAAGTTATTAAAAAGAACAAAGATGCTCCGTGTGGCTGCATGCAGAAGGATGTGGGGCTTGGCCAGGGGCCTGCGCTTCTTTCCCACACAGAACGCTGTGGAGGGGCTCTGCCCATCTGTCTGTGGGCCTCTGTGTGTGCCTATGCGTGCGCGCGCGCGCGCGTGTGTGTATGTGTGTGTGTGTGTGTGTGTGTGTGTCTGTGTGTGTGTGTGTGTGTGTGTGTGTGTGTGTGTGAGGGGGGGAGGAGGGAGGGAGGGAGGAAGGGAGAGAGGGAGAGAAAGAGAAAGAGGGTGAAATACAGATGTGGTAAATCTGTGGTTATCCAAGTGCAAAGAGATTGGGTTTGGGGACCCCCAGTTGGAATCCTGGGAGATTTTTTTTTTTTTTTAAACCATGGCCTCCAGCCAGCAAGAGCTGGGACAAGAAGTGTTCTTCTGCAGGGAAGTAGATCAGGGAACTTTTTCAAAGCCCCACAGCCCAGGAATACTCCGTGTCTCCCCACCAAACAAAAAGACTCTCCACCTTGGCACGACTTCCCACCTCCCTCCAGGCTGAGGACCACCCAAAGGGGACCTACCTCCCCGCCCGCCCCCCCCCCGCGCCCCCCGTGTGTGGAAGAGCCTCTGGGCTGTGGGTGGGTAGAAAGTGATCCAGTTGTCTGAGTAAAGAATACAGAACCTGACCGGAGGTTAATCTCAGTCCCACTAAGGGAGATTCTGCCCCTTGGGCCATGGGGACTAATGGTTGGTTGTCTTGCTTAGCTCCTTCCTTGCAGGGTTCGCTTCTCCAGAGGCCCCCCACAGTGCAGATCCCAGAAAGGGATCCCCAGTCTGGCCCCCAGCCTGGATAGACATAAGGGAGAGGAAGCTGAGAGCCGGAAGGCCTGGTGAAGGCAGGGAGGCGAGCTGGCTCCTCTCAGCTCAGAATTGGGAGGCGCTGCTGGGATCGCACTGCAGCAGACGCACGATGGATGGGTCGCTTTTGGCCCCGCGGATGAACTCCTCCAGTGACAGCTTGCCTGCAGGGCGAAGGGGAAGCTGGCTGTGAATGAGGAAGAAGGTGGCTGCGAAGCCAGGCAGGTGGTTCAGGGGAGGAAAGGGGGCAGGCTGCCTATTCTCCTCCACCCCCATCCTCACCCCCTACTCCCCCTCCACTCACCGTCGTTGTTTGTGTCCATTTGGCGGAAGATTTTCTCAGTTCTCTTCTCCGGGGTCGACTCATCCTCTGGCATCTTCATCACGGACGAAACCATCTTGTAAATGGCCTGTGGGATGGGGGATCGGGAGGGGGAGGGGACATCAGGGAGTGAGGAGAGATGGGTTCAGCTCCCATCCCGCGCTCTGTCTCTATAAACATCCCAGGGTACAAGCTGGTTATGGAGGAGGGGGTAAGGAAGAGTCTGGAAAAGCTGGAGAGTGCCCTGGGCCAGGGCCCTTAGAGGGCGGGCCAGGTGAAAATTGCTGGTGGAGCTTCTGAACAAAGCCACTACAACCTGAAAGCTTCAGGTGGGTCCCAAGTGTTTGGAGTGCACTGAGTCAAGAGAGATGTTGGAGGACATCCAAGCCCAGATAGCAAAGTGCCTAGAACGCCAAATTGAGGCACTTGCTCCTCGGGTGTATGTTTGAGCCTGAAGCGTTGAGTTAGCGCTCCCGCACGATGACCGACAGGGGACGCTGAGATGAAAGGAGATGGCACTGTGGTCTGCGGCCGGCAGGGGGCGCAGAGCAGCGTCGAGGCAGCTGGGACCCAGAAGGGGCGGGGACATTATGCAAACGAATGCAAATGAGCACCTGCCACGGGTCCAGGGACAGCCTGAGCTCTGCTAGGTTGAGGGCGGCAGCTGCCACGTGTAGGAGCTCCAGAGGCAACCCGAAGGAGAGTTGCTGAGCTATTGTACAGAGCGTGTAGTGCTCTGTCTGTGGGATGGGCTGGTTCTGCTCCCTGGAGCTCAAAGGCCAGACTAGTCACCTCGAACTTCCAATTTTTTCACAGCGACGCCTCCTCCAAGAAACCTCCTTGCTTCCCCCACGCTATAACCCTCCCACCCTCTTCTTGTCCAGCTTTGTCTCTGCACTGTTCCTTTCCGGCCGCTTTCCTTCAGATCTGTCCCACACACTGCCACTGAACGCTTCTAACACCCCCCCCCCACTACCATGTCCCCAAACCAGCAGGCCGCCCCCTTATTTCCGGCACACACAGACCTCCTTCTAGGCCCACCGAGCACCAGTTCCTTTTGGATGCTGCCTCCCACTTCTCCTTGGCTGTTGAGCATACAATGCTTTCCTAGCAAGGTCATCCATCTGTGATCCAGCACTGGGTCAGGGCTCATCAGCTGCACAGAGCCTCCTGGGTGACAACTCTCAGGACGTAATTATTTCCCTGGAGGATTGTACCTGCTTACCACTATTCAGATGAGAACAGTAACTCTGGCTACTTCTAAAATTTCCAAATCCCAGAACAGTGCCTTGGCACATGTCAGGGAACTCCCTGTTTAAAGGCCACTGTCACCTCCCACAACTCTCTGTACCAAGTCCAAACCATTTGCTTTTGGCATTCAGGATATTTCACAAGCTGTCCACTGCTGGCCTCCCCATCACCAGGCCTCGCGTTGGAGGAATGATTCTGCCACAACTGAACATTCCTGGGCCTTTCAGGTTCCCCAGCATTTATAGCCTCTGCCTGGAACAACATAAGCTCCCATGTACCATGCAAGCACTATGTGCCAGATCTTACAAGCAGGAATTGTGTTTTGTTTTGTTTTGTTTTGTTTTGTTAGAGATAAGGTTTCCCTGTGTAGCCTTGGCTATCCTGGAACTCACTCTGTAGACCAGGCTGGCCTTGAACTCAGAAATCCGCCTGCCTCTGTCTCCCCAGTGCTAGGATCAAAGGTGTGCGCCACAGTGCCTGGCATACATGCAGGATTTCTAAACTGTATATCAACTCAAAAAAAGCATGTATCAAATCTCCCCTTTCTGGATAAGAAACCAAGATTTGGGACAGGAAGGGATGGAAGGCATGATGAGCTCAGAGCTTGCTTCCTCTGAGAAGAGTGGCTCTTAACCTGCCTAACACTGCAGCCCTGTGATACAGCTCCTCATACTGTGGTGGCCCCCCCCCAACCATACAATTACATTAGTTGCTACCTCATGACTCTAATTTTGCTGCTGTTGTGAATGGTAATGTAAATATCTGATATGCAGGATATCTGCCACGGAGACCCCCATGAAAGGGTCGTTCAACCCCCAAAGGGGTGGTAACCCACAGGTTGAGAACCAATAGATGTATGCTGGGATAGTTTGTGGTTCTGGAGTGACATCCTGGTCCGTTCTGCACTTGCTCTAGATGCCCTCGGAAAAGAACTCAGCCACTGTGAGCCTCAGCTGCCATCTGTAAAATGGGAGTGCTGTGTCTATCTCATTGGGACCGTCTGGAGGATTAAATGAGATAGAAAAGTACAACAGTGGCTGGCTGGAGTAAGCGGTCACTAAAATAGCAGCTTATATTGTCATTATTCATGGACTGTGTCCTCGAGATTTTCAGTCCCCTGGACTCCTAGGTGTTCCTTTTGTATACTCGTCCCTGACCTCGTCAGTATGGCCTGTGCCTCAATCTTTCCCATTGGAGTAGGAGCCCCATGAAGCACACTTCCTCTTTCCTCCCACCATGCCACCACCCAGTGTAAGACTGGGATGGGAGAGAGACTGAGCAGTGACTTAGAGGGTGGCCATTCCCCCTGTGACAATCCTTCTAATTAATCCTCTGGGTCACTCGCTCAGAGTTTCACTGAAGCCTACTTGTCATTAATCAGGCTCCAGGGCTCACAGAGCTCTGTCTGCTCCAGCTGTCTGGAGCCTCTGGGGTGTCAGAGAGGAAGTCAGGGTCTAGAGGGCAGAAGCTGGTTTAAAAAAAAAAATAGATCCAGGAGTGCCTAAGGAATAGACTAGCTAACCACTGCACTGGGCGTGGTGGCATGTCTCAGCTGGAACATGTCTCTGAACTCATTGACATCCACCAGATCCCTAAATGATCCTCCACCACTATGTTTTTCCAGCAGGACCCCCAGAGTTCCCCATCACTCTGCCTCCAAAGAGGACTCTGTGATCCAGAGACTCCTGGGACCAGCACTGAGGAAACAGGCAATTGGCATAGTGAAAACATCACTTCTCAAGACAGGCAGCCATTCTACTCAAGCTAGAGACTGAGATCCATGTCCCCAGCAAGAGGGGGAGCCAGTGGGCTGGGTGAGCTGGAGTGGATATCAGCCCACGAAGCAGAGGGGCTAAAAGGGAAGAAGGCCAAGATGCAGGGAGGATCCTTGTGCAAAGCTATGTGGCAGCAATTCTCAAGACGCGTCTTAGGGATGCTCACAAGGCCATTTTAGCCAGTGCAGGAGATGGATGGAGAAAAAAATGACTGACAGTTACTGAAAAGTATCCGCTCAGGACCACTGAGACCAAGTTCTCAGCCCAGAGGAGATCGATTTGCCCCAAAGGGACAGAGAGTAGGGATGAGAGACAAAGACAGGAGATAAAGGATGAGGGAGAAGGGGAGGGGAACAAGGGGGGATTATTAGTCCCAGAGGACAAAAAACTACCTCTGGATAGAGATGAGACAGAAGTGGCCCATAGGAAAATGGCAGTTCATAAAGGTAAAAGGTGAAACCCTGTGTTACAATGAGGTATTTCATTTTAATTGGGTGTGTTAATTAAGTGAGCCAAAGGGGGCTTTTGATTGACAGACGTCAATACTTTAATAGTTGGACCTTGGTAGTCCGCCTCAGAAGGAGGATATAGCCAATAAGGGAATAGACCTTGGGGGCTAGCTTTGAAAATGTCATCTAACAGGTTTTTTAACAAGGCAGAGAGAGTTGGGGGGAAGGGCAAAACCTGCCAGAGTCTTACTTGTCACGCTCCGGCTGGTCCGAGTCCCTCAGTCACTAACATTCACCGACTATGAGCTACCTACAAAGCTTTCAACAGAGCTCTTGATCTCTATGGGTGCCTTGGAGTAGTGGGCAAAAGCCAATAGGTTTATGGCTTTCTGTTAAGATGCTCGCAGACGAATCTGACAACCCTAGTTCAATCCCCAGGATCTGCATAACAGAGAGAGAAAAATGATTCCCAAAAGTTTTCTTCTGACCCCAACATGTATGCTCTGGCATGAGCATGCTTCCCCTACACATAAATAAATAAATAAATATAATTTTAAAATGTTTAGAGGTTAGCCAGGGCTAGAAAAAGAGAGAGAGAGAGAGAGAGAGAGAGAGAGAGAGAGAGAGAGAGAGAGAGAGGAGAGAGGGATCATGTCTAAAATCAAATGTCTGAAGTGGACAAGGAGCAAGCTGGTAAAATAGAATCTCAGCACTGACCGCCTTCAACGAGAGCTAAGGGGGCATCGTGCCATGGAAAGCTTCTGAAATAAACCTACTGCATTTCATACTTAAGTTGGTACTAAGAAAAGACATTCATGACAAGTCTCTAAATCTCCTCATGCAATCAGCCTCGCCATTTCTGCTCCACTTTTACAGATGAGCCGCAGGAGAGCCAGTCCAGAATTGGAAGCCTCTTCCCCTGCCCAAGAGCTCAGAGCCTTCACAAAAGGCGGCTTGGCGCCCTGGCCAGCCGGGCTCAATCCCACTTCTTTAAGTCAAGCCAGCGGCTCTGCCTGTCTAAGACACATGGGACTGCCCTAAGGATGAGCTCAGCTCAGGGGTCTAAGTATCTCATGCAGTGCTGGGCTCTGGTGGTGCCTCTGTTGCTTAGTTAGGCGATGGCTGGATATCCAGATGGCATATGAACATTGGAGCCAGGTGGCCCACTCAGGCTGTGAGGTCTCCAGCAAGTGCTTTCTCCTTTCAAAGCATGGTTCCTCCTCGGTAAATGAGGATCAAAAAAAAACAGTACTTGTAAGCTGGGGATGAAGCCAGGTGGTAGAACACAGCAAGTGAATGAATGAATGAATGAATGAATGAATGAATGAATGAATAGCATAGCTGGGTATGGAAACACATACCTATAACCCAGTATGGCTCAGGGGCTAAGGCAGGAGGATCATGAGTTCAAAGCCAGTCTGAGCTACTTAGAGAGACCTGTCTCCAACCAAACCAAATATAACTTGCCTAAATCAGAAATGTCAAAAATGGAAAGACAAAGCAAGGGGAGGAACTATTCCAAATTAAACCAGAATAACAAAGCCAGGCACTGCGGTACTCCATTAATCCCAGCACTCAGCACAAGAAGACAGGCAGATCTGTGTGAGTTGGAGGATACCCTGGTCTATAAAGTGAAATCCAGGCTAGCCAGAGCTAGGTAGTAAGGTCCTGTCTCTGAATAAATACAACTAGAAAATAGGACAACAAAATTCAATGTAGGATCCCAGGGAGGGTGAGGGGGGGGGGGGAAGCAACAGGAAACATTCCGGAGAGAGTGAACAATGGAATGAATAGGAACAGTGTTGTTTCTATTCTATGTTAAATATCTTGACTTGGATAATCATACTAAGGCTTATGTAAGAGAATGTCTTATTCTTAGGAAATACATCCTTTACCTGAGGGGTGAAGGATCAATCCTGAGAACAGCCGGAAACCATACCAGGCACACAGAGATACGCAACACCAGGAAGCGCTAGCTGGTGAGTGTGGACGAAGGAACTTCCTAGGCTTTTCTTTCTTTCCTTTGTTGTTGGGTTGGTGGGGGAGGGGAGACAGTTTCATAATGTCTAGGCTAGGCCTCAAACTCATTTGGTAGCCAAGGCTAGCTGTGAACTCTTGACCCTCCTGCCTCTAACTCCACAGTAGCTTTAGCTTTCAGCTTTTCTTTCGATGGAAAATTGTTTCATTCTAAAAGATTTTTGTAAATATGGATGAGAAAAACATCCCCTGCCACTACTCAGGACCAGGTATGTCCAGAGGCTAAAAAAAGTGGGGGGTAGGGATGGGGAGGGGTATTCAGAGACTGAGCCTGAGGAGCCAGTGGCGATGGCGATGGTGGCCCACCTGCACAATTTCTAGCATCTCCTCCCGGCTGATGTAGCCATTGCCGTCCAGGTCGTACATGCTGAAGGCCCACATGAGCTTCTGCTCCAGGCGGCCACGCGAGGTCACGCTCAGAGCAATGATGAACTCCCGGAAGTCGATGGTGCCGTCGCTGTTGGTGTCAAAAGTGCGGAAGACATGCTCGGCGAACTTGGAGGCATCGCCATAGGGGAAGAAGTTGGCGTAGATTTTCTTGAACTCATCGACGTTGAGGATGCCAGTGGGGCAGTCCTTCAGGAAGCCCTTGTACCACTCCTGTAGCTCCAGCTCGGAGAACTCTGTGTTCTCTCGAAGGTCCTGCAGCATCTCTGGTCGCAGCTTGCTGTTCTGCTTACCCATGGCAGAAGAGCCAAGTCCCACCTGGGTCCCCCCACAAAGGAAGTGAAAGGACAGAGAGCAATGGTTATGTCCTCTTAGTCCCTCGACACTACTCCCAGAAGGGCCCTCAAACACAAGATACCCCAAACTCTCATTTGACCCAAGAAAGAGGTGGGCCCCAGATCACACAGCCTGCACTCTGCTCTGCGACATGCATGCCTGGAGAACAGACCCAAAGAAGAAGGAAGGGACCCACTCAGACTCACTGGCACCTCTCTGGCTCTCCGTGTTAAGCCCATTCACAAGCACATGTTTTCACCCTCCCAAGGGAAAACCTGGGGGTTAGCTCCATTTTCTACAGGAGAAGGGGGGGCTCAGAAAAGTGAGGATCTGCTTCGGGTCACACAGACACTACGGGTAGAAGTGACTCTCAGAGTGTCCTAGGAGGATGCAGAAAAGTTCCTGAGTCCCCCCTTTGCACCTGCTGCCCACCTTCCTGGCTGCCCAGATGTCTGTTGACCCCACAATGCACCTATTGCCCGGACAAGGTCCAGTTTTCTTCCTGAAGATATATGCTTAACGAGAGGCATTAACCTGGACCCCAGAGCCAGATCACCTGGGCTCAAACCCAGCTTTCCCCCCCCCCCCACACACACACACTTTTTTTTTTAAAATATTTTTTTGTTTTTCAAGACGGTTTCTCTCTGTAGTCCTGGCTATCCTGGAACTCACTCTATAGACCAGGCTGGCCTTGAACTCATGGAGATCCACACGCCTCTCCAGCTTTCCCTCTCACCAGCTATGTGCTTTGGACAATTTCCTTAAATGCTCTGTTTCACCACAAAGTGGGTTTAATTATATACTTATAAGGTTATCTTGGGAATTAAATTAATTAATACCTGTGAGCCCTTAGAATCATGCCTGAGTAGGCAGGTGCTACATACATGTTAAATGGGTAAAAATGATTTACATGTATCCAGACTCCACAAAAATCAGGCATGATGAGCAAATGCCTGTCCCCAGTACACATAATGCCACAGAGATCACCAATTGCATGCCCTAGGTTCTCTGCCACTCATATACTAGCCTCTGCCACACATGGATCGCCATGCCTCCACACACAACAATCCCACTGCCCCACAACTCACACGCACTGACACATGGCACCACGCACAACTCCCATACACTGTGCATCAAGACACACCAGCCCACGACCCCACATGTCTCACACATGCCATTACACGCCAACTCGAATGCCGACACCTCTCACATGGCCAGCTGCACGTGGGACCTTCAGGCACCCTTGTCATTTGTCTTTCTATCCCCGAGGTGCTGCCAGGTCCCAGGAGAGGGAGCTGCAGACCTTCCCAGACCTGATGAGGACTCTTTTTCTTGGGAAGCTCTACCCAGTCCCCCCAAACCTCCCTCATCACTCACCTTTTCTCTGGTTTTGAAAGGTCCCCTCAGGGCAAGGATTAGAGTGTGAGGCTGAGCACAAGCAATGGAGGGGAAAGAGCCAGGCAGTCATAAGCATAGGTGTAGGGGTGTGTGCAAGTGGCTCCTGAGGTTGGAGATATGAGTAAAACAGGATAAAAGGGGTTCCTTGTGCATGAAGGCACCTGAAGCTCTATGCACATGTGTGTGGGTACATGTTGAATGCGTATGCCCACCCATGATGTGGGTCCAGGGCTCTGCACCGCATCTACCTCCCTGTGCATCTCTGTGCATGCCTGCATGTGAATTCTATATGCGTGTTGAGCGGGTATGCACCTGTCACAAAGAGAAATGCTCCCCAGGAATGTGAGGGGACCTGTGTCTATCCTCAGTAGTGTGTGTCATGCATGTTCCTGTAAGTTGGTGCCCCCTCCTTTCTGGATCAGCCTCTTCTGCCCCAGGCTGAGAAGCCACAGAACAAGTGTGTGGGAAGGGACTGAGGAAATGCGCAGGGCTGAGCAAGGGAGCGTGTCCCTTACTCCCCTCCTCAAGGTCCAAGGAACTGGGTCAGCGGGGCGGGGGCAGAGTGATGCGCTAAGCAGGAGCGCTCCTCCAGGTGCCCCTTCCTCTCGGCCACCCTCGGCATTGCCTTTCCCCGCTGGAAGAAATGTCTGTTTTCTCCTCAAAGACCCCTCAGTGCCTAAAATAGGAGGAACCTCACAGCTCGATCTGAGAAACCCGCCCTAGCATCCCCTCCAAGCCTCTCCCGGCTCCGGCCCTGAGCCCCCGCCTCCATCCTTCCCGCACTGGGTTCGAGGTCCCTCCTGGAGGGGGCGCCCGGGACGGTCGACGCGCGACTCCCAGGAGCCGGCCACTTGGCGGTCAGGACCCTGGAGAGCGCTGCGCGATTTCCCCCGGGGCAGCCCCGGGCTGGCAGCACCGCGGGTGGGAGGAATCCCACGAAGCTCCGGGAGGAACGGGCTGGGGAGCCCTGGACTTGGGTTCCTGGCTCCCGGGCTTCCTTCCCCTCATCCCCGACCCCGGCCAGAGCGGCCCCCACTCACCCAGCAACGCCGAGACACCGACTGCGCAAGGAAGGCGGCGCTGCTGCAGCGCGCGGCGGCAGAGGCGGCCGGAGGGGCGGGCGGGACTGCGAGGGAGACGCCCCGCAGCGTTGGCCCGGAGCCCCTCCCCTGGGGGGGTCCCCCGCCGGCAGCTAGGCTCCGCCCCCGCCCCCTCCCGGGAGAGAGAACAGAACGCCCTCGCTGCCCCGGCCCCCTCTCTAAGGGAGCATCCCACCCTGGGAGAAAGATCGGGACCCCCCCCCGCCCCCGGCTCTGCAAGTCAACACGGAGGGGCATGGAAAGGGGCGGGTCAGGGTCCAGGGACTGCTCTCCTAAGTCGGGAACAATCCAACCCTACCTGGGCGCGGGGCCGCCTGTGGCTCTGAGGGCGGAATCCGATAGGCACCCTCGCTGCCCCCGCACCTCAACTCCGGAGCCAGATGAACTGGGGGCTCTCTAGGGAGGAGGGAGAACCATTCCTCAGTCCCAAGGTCTTCCAGGGGCCAGACACGCCCCCTGCTACCTCCGCCTCAGAGAGCCCCCCTCACCCCGCCTACTACTCCGGATGTCATCCTCCCCCAGCCCCTCTAAGAATTTAATCCCACTTCCCACCATCCAATTACCTAGCTCTTTCCAGTACTCCTCAGGCAAGTCACCCTATCTTCTCTTCCCCTAGCCTCTGAGAGTTCAGGCCTGTGACCTGCAAGTACAGAAGCATCTCCACTTTAAGAGGCGGAGGGATTTCAGGTGGGTATGTCTCCTGTCTGGATAAGGACAGCTGCTCTTAGAGGTGTTGATGGGGTCACAACTCCTCCTGCCTGTAAGGGGGCTGCACCCTCCCTCCTCCAGCTCTGGTAACAATCTACATCCTGAGCTTCAATGTTGGCCTTTCTGCGGGTCTCTAGGACTTGGATCTTATTGTGTTCTCCATTTCGGAATGGAGACTAAGACGGGTTGAATGCTTTCCCCAATGTCTGGCAGCTAGTGAGTTACTTGAAATCAATGAGCTCTCGTTCATCCATTTCAAAAATATTTTTCAGGCCCTGCTTCCGCACTTGGCACCGTTTCAGACAGGGGATTGCAATCATGCAGAAGAAACAATGATATCACACACATGCAGAAGAATGGAACATGCGTAGTCAGTTCTGGAGTGTGTTAGGTAAGCAATGAGGAGACAGGTTGGAACAGCGGTAGAGCAATGGGCACTTCAGATTGCATTCCAGGTGGGACCGGAAGTCTTTGTTGTCTTCAATAGAGGGGTCTGACTCCTGTGCAGCAACTCAACGAAGCATGCTGTCAAGAAAAGAGAGACACCGGGTCTGGTTTCTGAACCTCCTTAGAAGGTGGAACTGACTGTTTGCCGCTCAGACAGCTCTTCCCGGTGTGTTTTCTCTACCTGCAGTTCAGATCATCCTGGTTGCCCAAGATAGAAAATGAAACTCCCTACCAGGTGCCTAGGCCAAGTCTCTGAGGCCGTTGGTCTAGCCTTCACCTCCTGTGCTTGAAGGACAAGAGGGGGGGCACATTGACAGAGCTGACGAGCCAGACCCGGATGGAATAGGGACAGCTGGGCTCCCGGGAACACCGGCTCCACTGTGTGCCTTGGCTCCTGTGTTGGGACCCCCAGTGGAGGCGTGAGAGACGCCAGACGAACGTGGGTGGTTCCCAGCTGCCTCCTTCTGGAAGACCTGCAGGCTGGTAGGGAGTACGAGATCTGCTTAGCCCCCACCTCAGACCCCTCGATGACAACCTCCTTCCTCTCTCCCTGGAGGGTCCAGAAGGACAAGCCATGCTTGGGACGTGGAAAAAAGCCAATCCCAGAGTCATTCCCTGCTCCCTTTCCCTCCCCCTCTCTCCTTGAAACTGGAATCCCCAAGCAATCTTCCTCCTCTCCATCATTGGGTGAAGGGTCTCAGTGTATCCTACATCCTGTAGACTGACTCTTGATTCAGGCATAGGTTCGGTCATCCTCAATGCTTCTCTTCTTTGGGAGGGAGATTCCGGAGCTTTCTGTCAGCACCCTGTCTCTAGCCTGCCTCCACAGCAGTGTGCTTGGGGATGGGGGGGCCGTATCTCTTCTATCATCCGGGGCACACTTGATTTCTTTGTCTGTTTCTGCACACCAATGTGTGCATCTGAAAGCAGAGTCTGAGCCCTCGGGGGCTCCTCAGCTTCCCCCACCAGCCATCTGTACCTTCCCAAGGGCCGTAGAAGCACTGGAAAGGCTCTTGAGCCAAAGAGGAGGCCCAGGGGCTCCCCACACTCTATAATAAAACCCCGCATCCAGGACTATACCCTGTAATGTAGTTCAGAAAAGGCAGGAGAGGGATTGCTGCTTGGGAAGCCACCTCCTGAAGCAAAGGTCTTCCCCTTGCTGAGCAGGTGATGTGACAAAGTGTCCCTGGAGCCTCAGGTTAGCCTTATCTGAAGGCCTGTTGTGTGTATGATCTGGATCTTGCTGCTGCCGCCCATCCTCTGTCATCTCAGAAGGAGGTGTCCAAGAGGGCAGGAGAGTCTCAGCCTAAGGGAGAGGTAGGACCAGGAGATGTGGAGCAGTACAGGCAGAGCAACCGGCAGTCCACGGAAGAAGGAGTGTGTCTCCAAAGCAAAGAAGTGAGTCAGGGGCTTCAGAAACTTGGGTGGCAACCAGGCAGTGATGGTGCACAACTTTAATCGCAGCACGAGGCAGAAGCAGGTAAATCTCTGAGTTCGAGGCCAGCCTGATCTTTAGAGTGAGTTTTGGACAGCCAAAGCTACACAGAGAAATTGTGTCTCAAAAAAGCAATTAATGGGTATGGTGAGATGGCTCATCTGGTAAGAGCACTGACTGCTCTTCCAAAGGTCCTGAGTTCAAATCCTAGCAACCACATGGTGGCTCACAACCACCCGTAATGAGATCTGACGCCCTCTTCTGGTGTGTCTGAAGGCAGCTACAGTGTACTTATTTATAATAATAAATAAATCTTGGGGCTGACCAGAGCGAGCAGAGGTTCTAAAAATCAATTCCCAACAACCAGATGAAGTCTCTCAACTATCTATACAGCTACAGTGTGTACTCATATACATAAAATAAATAATTAAATCTTTTTTTAAAAAAGCAATTAATAGAGACTGGAGAGATGGCTCAGTGGTTAAGAGCACTGACTGCTCTTCCAAAAGTCCTGAGTTCAAATCCTGGCAACTACATGGTGGCTCACAACCATCCGTAATAAGATCTGATGCCCTCTTCTGGAGTGTCTGAAGACAGCTACAATGTACTTACATGTAATAAATAAATAAATCTTTTAAAAAGCAATTAACTAGTTAATTAATTAATTAATTGAAAGAAACAAGCAGCCATCCTATTATATCACAATGTTGGGACATCACTTATCTCCTGTGTACCTACTGTGTGTAGAGTGTCCTTCTGATTTTTTTTTTTTTTTTTTTGGTTTTTCGAGACAGGGTTTCTCTGTATAGCCCTGGCTGTCCTGGAACTCACTCTGTAGACCAGGCTGGCCTCGAACTCAGAAATCTGCCTGCCTCTGCCTCCCAAGTGCTAGGATTAAAGGCGTGTGCCATCACCGCCCGAGTGCCCTTCTGAGACACCTTTATCTCATGACCCATGCCCCTGAGCATCAGTAATACTGCCACCATTTTACAGATGTGGAGCCTGAGGCTCAGAGAGTTGAAGCCTCTACCCTGAGATACAGCAGCCAATAGACAGATCTGAACCCAGCATCCTATGACTCGGGTGCTGCAGGTCCCAAGGTCTGGCCCTTCTCTAGCCCACTCAGAAGACCGACCCAACCCCCGTTCCGTGTCTCTTGGGTCTCCAACGGTTTGGAAAATCCTGATGAAAGCAGATGGTGGGACAGATGGAAAGGAGAGCATCCTGGGGGTGCGGTTACACAAACAAACGTTGATAAAGTGATTACGACCTCCAGCCCCCCTTTCCAGGGAGCTCCGCCCACCCAGCTTGGAGCACAGTGAGCTGTGAAGGGAGGGGTCCCCCGAACGCCCTGGGTCTCAGCCTCATTAATCCCAGTTTCTGCCAGCTTCCCTTGACGCCAGGGACCACCCCCGGACCAGAGTCCAGAGTGGCAGAGCTGCCAGAAGCCTAGCCCGGGAGGGGGTGGGGCAGGCCTGGCAGTTCCCCAGGGAGCTGGCCAGGAGGAGGGAATGGCTGGGGAGGGGTGGGAAGGCTCTGAGGCTCTGAGCTGTAGGCCTGAAATCAGGGCCAGCGGAGTAGGTGTGGGAATGCTGGGGCTGGGGTTTCTCTGAGGAAGCTATGAGGGACTCAGTCTGTCCAGATCAGTCAGCAGTCCAGCTGCCCACAGAGCAAACTGAATCCAGGGCCTCTTAACAGCCTGAGTTGGTTTTACATGGAGAGGATGTCTGTACCAGCCCTGGAAGGGAGACTGTAAGAAGCCTGTATTGTATGGTGCCTGAGTTCACACAACACAGGTACCGTACCTAGGTCCTTGTACCAAGGTAACAAGAGGCTGGGATTGCCCAGTGCAGCTCTCTACAGAGCAGAGGTCTGGGCAACAATATCTCCTGCAGCATCCTGAAGTTGTCAGGTTCGGTAGTACAGAAATGGCTGCATTGGCCCCCAGGAAGAACAGGGTTCCTGGGCCAAGGCAGGCTAGACCCAGTGTCAGGGCCCCAGTGATAGTGTTAACCCATCCAGACCCACATTCAAATCCTGCTTTGACCCTTTTTCTAGCCGTGGAAAGCTGACAAACTCCAACCAGCCCTCTGACTTTCTGGTTCCGTCTCTGTAAAGCCAACATTTCCAGCGGCTTTCTGGCCTTGCTCCCAAAAGCGCCCCTCAACACCCCTGACTCAAGCCCGTCAGTAACCAGTTCATGGCCTTCCACCCACAGCTTGCCAGGTCTTTGAGTCCTCCTCCATCCAGCCGATAAGCCTGAGCCTCCACCATACCCAGACCTTCCTGCTGGACTTGCATCTGCTACCTTCCCAAGTCCAGCTCATTCTACAAGGGTGGGTGGGGTCTCAGCCTGCCCCGCCATTCATTCCCTCTCACTTGTGGCCTGCAATGCTTCAGATCCCTCGGAGGGCCTTCTCGAAGCTCCTTCTGCTGGGATCCGTTTCTCTAATCTGATTAGAGTCCTCACTGCTAAATAACCATCCCAAGGCTCCCACTGTCTTCCAGAGTAAAGGGACATCTGAGGCTTGCACCCAGCACCCTCCTGCCCCACTTTATGACTCCTCAACAGTACCTCCGTACCACATGACCAGCCCCGCCCCCACAGAGTGAAGACGTCCCTGGCCCTCTCCCAACCCTAATCTCTCCATGGGATTGAATCTAGATGGGGGCGCGGGGGGGGGGGTTGGGGGGAGTGACTCTGGCAGCTGGAGATCCATCATCACAGCCAACTCTTGGCCAATACAATAATTGCTCTTCCCTCTGCCGCGGGAAGCTACCCGTAGCCAGAAGCCAGAGGGGACAGTCCTTTGCCTGAGGTCACTCAGCTGAGCCTGCTGTCCCCTGGTCACAGTTTCAGATAGCTGAAATGCTGGGATCACTCTTAGGCAGTTCATGACCTGGGCACTCCAACTTCTTGTCCTTTAGGTCCGACTGATCTGTCTCCCCACTGCCTTCCTGGGGCTACAGCAAAGGCAATGGTCACTTATGAAAGGTGAGGAGGGGTCAGGAAGCTGTTTCCTTTAATAATTTTTTCCTCCTTGAAACTGGGTCTCACTATGTAGCCCAGACTGAACTCATTGTAATCCCCCTGCCTCAGCATCTTAAATCCTGAGATTATTAGCACGTACTACCACATCCACTTTTTCTACCACTTGTAAATCAATACACATTTTTGTGTTCGTGCATTTATATACAATCCATGTGTAGAACACAGGAGATCCAAGTCAAGATCTAAGGGGTCAAGTTGTGTTGTTAATTTGAGACAAGGGCTCATTAGTTAGCCCTGGCTGTCCTGAAAGGAACTATAGAGACCAGGCATACATCCATCAAAATCAGTGAGATCCACCTGCCTCTGCCTCCCACTGCCTCCCACATGCTGGGATTAAAGATGTGCCCTATTCCCATCTGAAGTTTGTGTGTTTTTTGCTATTTTTAAGCTTTAAATTTTTATGTGGTATGTAGCTGGTCATGGTAGCACACACTTTTAACCCCAGTACTTGGGAGGCAGAGGCAGGTGGATCTTAGTGAGTTCAAGGCCAGCCTGATCTACAAATGAGTTCCAAGACAGCCAGGGCTACACAGAAAAACTTTGTCTCAAAAAAAAATTTTTTTAAGTGGTGTGTACAGTGTGTGTGTGTGTGTGTGTGTGTGTGTTGTACAGATGTACATGGGCCAATGCACATATGGAGGCCAGAGGACAACTTTGTGAGCCTGGCTCTCCCCTTACATGGATTCTAGGAATTTCCAGTAGGCTTGTGCAACAAGCAATTTTATCTATTTTGTCTTATTAGCCAGAGTCACAGTTCTGCAGGTGTAATGCTGTGTGCTGTAACTGCAGCACTAGAGAGGTGGAGGCAGGAGAGACAGGAGTTCAACATTCTCCTTGGCTAAGTAATAAGTTCAAGCCCAAGCTTGAATATGTGAGACCTTGACTCAAATAACAGTTAAGATAGTGACTGGGGGAGACCAGTGTAGTTCAGTGGTGGAATGCGTGACTAGTAAGCATGAGATCCTAGGTCCGAACTCCTCCTGGACTAGAGCCTGTCTCCCAACCAGAGGCTCTGCCCCGGGGCCTGGCTAAAGACGAATGCTCTTTCTGGTATGGATGATCCTGGTGACCGCCTTCCTGGCCAGCTCCCCGCTTAAAATCCCAGCTGCCTCTATGGCTGACTCTGTGGAGAGAGCAGACACAGGCTCCCCACTGAGCAGCTGCCCCCACCCCAGAGGGGCCTTAGCTCTCTGTGGAATATTCCCTTCCTAGAGCTGTGAGGTACCTGCAAGACACTCAGGGAGGGGGTGCATGTGAAGGGGCTGCTGGGTGACAGAAGTGTCACCATAGGCCTAGGAACGACCACAAAGGGCAGAGGATGGTGTCTCAGAGAGGAGACTGCATATTCCTCTTCTGGACTTGTTTCTGCAGCTACCTGCTAGATTCTCCTGTTTTATAGAAGTGGAAACTGAGGCACAAACAGGTCGAGTTCTGGGCCTGAGACTCGCTTGGAGTCAGAGTAAGATCCAAGCTGAGCGCTAGCTAGCTCTGCCTCTGGGAGCCAGGGAGCCAAGTTGCCTTAAAGGAATGAGGGTCTCCCAGGGATTCCAGAGGCACCCAGAGCCCCAGACCCCTGACTCAGGAATCTTCCAAGCTGTGTCTCTTCCTGGGAAAACCCAGCCAGATCTCAATTCTAGCACCTCAAGTTCTCTGGAGGCAGGCCTGGGATTGCCTCCTCGTTTCCATAGCAACGGGGAACAGAGAGCCTCCTGCAGCAGTGTGGGGATACCAGAGACACCAGTACCTGCAAGTCCACACGTGCCCTGGGAATCCTTGGGATGGGGCAGCCTCTAGCTCGTGTCCATGCATGCACATGCCTTTACACAGCATGCGTGTGTTCAGGGCTTCGAGGGCCTGCTCTGCCAGAAATACACGAATACTCTTGCATATGCAAATACATGCACAGTGACCCAGGCCTTGGCACTCCCATCCACAGATGGGACTGGAGATCATGCTGCAGGATGTGATCCACTCCCACAAGCACCCAGTCCACCCTGGTGCAGAAAAGGGTTGGGGAAGGAGAAGATTGCATTCACAACACCCACCGCAACACAGTTCACTGATCACGTGCTGGGGATTGCATGTGGCACCTCCCGCAGTTCTCACACAACACCACACGGGTAAGAACCAGATAAGGAAACAGACTCAGAGAGGCAGGGTAATTTGCCTGTGGTCACACAGTGAGGGTGAATTGGATCACGGTTTAAGCATAGAACTGTTGGGCTGCAAGCATTTGTATTCTTTCCCTCCTCAATGTTGGAGCCAGAAGCACTCATCGTAACACACACACATACACACACAAAGGAGTGGGGGGGCAGGGGGCGCATTGTAGTCAAAGGCAGGGCGAGGAGCTTTTCGCTCCCAGGCAACCCTGGCTTCTGTGGTGTTTGGCTGTTCGTGGAATGAAGGAGTGTGGGAGGCCAGGGGCTCTCCTTCCGTGGAGTTCTGCCGAGTCAGCTGGAAGGAATTGAAACAGCAAGCAAGCACGAGACCTGTGAAGCCACCCGGAGTCACTAGTCAGTTCCTGGTCACTGTTCCCTCATTAGGAAATCCAAGGCAACACCTAAATGCCTGTCTTTATCTTAGTAATTACCACATGGTGGTTCCATACCGCAGGCACCTTCAGGTGACCTCACTGGGGCTAGGATGTCGCTCAGTGGCAGAGCACCTGGTGATGTTAGCAGATATAAGAACTTTGGGTTCAATTGCCAGCCATACAAATAATAATAAGCTTGCAAGGGGTGGGGCACCCGCCTGTAACCTCAAGTGAGTACAAGGTAGAGGCAGGAGGATCTGGACTTCAAGGCCAGCTACATACAACCCTGTCTCAGAATAACAAAATAGATAATGATAACAAAACGATGACCCACGGGCCCCAAGAGCCGCTACTACTAACACTTGGATAACTTCCACACCACCTTCAACTCACACTGAATTCTCACAGACCTGCCTGAGGCAGACCTTATGGAGGGGCCCTTTTAGAGATGAGAAAACTGAGGCTTGACGACTTATTCACAAGGCCCTTTTGGTACCAGTGGCTGAGCCTTTACTGGGTTCCCTGAGAACTGCTATCCTGGGTGGTGGCCGCCACCTTCATCTGGCTCTCTAGGGTCTTCCTATTTAGAAAAGAGCGTGGAATCACTATGGCCGGAGTGGGCGCCCTCTGCTGGCCATGTCCTGGCTATGCAGGGCCATCTTCCCGGGGGACGGGGATGGGGGCGGGGGTTGGGGGGCGCTCAGAATAGGCCAAGTGAGAGGTGGGAGGTTTCTGGAACCTCAGAGCTTCACTCTGTGTGGCCCTACTTGGTCAGTGACAACAATTGAGGTGAACCAGACAGAGGCTCAGCTGAGGAGGGAGCCTAAGTTTACTGTGCTCCCCATCCCCGCAGGGAACAAGGCCTTACCCCTGAACCTCCACTCCAGCCCTGCAGGACCCCTTATGATAGGGCCTCGGGCCCATGCTTTTGAGAGATCGGGATGACTGTGTGGTGTGGCTGAGAAACTGTATCCAGAGGTAACGCTAGAGTTGAGGTTTGAGGCACAGAGCCGACAGGAGCTGGCCTTGTGAGCCTTGGGCAAGATGACCTACGTCCCAGAGCACTGTGAAATGGCAAGAATGAAGATCTGAGGAGATCGGAGGATTCCTTCACCTAATTACAAGGCTCCTCCTTCTCCTCCTCTTCCTGCGTCCTTTCCTCCCTCCCTCCCTCCCTCCCTCCCTCCTTCCCTTCCCCCCTTCCTCCGTCCCTTTCCTCCCTCCTCTTCATCCCGAATCCCCATTCTGTGGCGTTGGTATTATTACCATCCTCCTCTAAGAGACCAACCACATCAGTGGCTCCGAGAGGTGGAGTTACCGGCCCAGCATCATCCAACCAGGTAGACTGGGACAGCGGAGCCCCGCCCAGCTTCCTGTCCTTCCTCCCCACCCCTCTCCTCCCGTCTCCTTTCAGTTCTATCCACTGGCTCCTCCTACAAAAAGTAAAAAGGTCTCAACTACTTCTTTTGTCCTGGTCAATTCGGCCACCGCTCAGATCAAGACGGTCATCTCTGTCTCTGCTATGGCACCAACCTCCTTGGCTCTTCACAGGTCACCTGGTCCCAACCCTGTTTTCTGTGATCTGCTGGCACCGTGAGCCTTTTAAAAGGCAACGTGAGCCTTTTAACGTGTAAATCCATCACACCACAGCTGGACTTTGTGAGGCTTCCCATTGCTAGTGAGTCAATGAAACCTTTCTCCCACACCCTGGATCCTCCCGCTCCCCGACTCCATTTCCTCTCGTTTTACAAGTAAGGCTCCTTTCCTTTCCATTTTTCTGGCTTCTTTTAATCTCCTGAACATGGCAAGCACACAGCTGTCCCCGGGCCTTTGCACTTGCTGTCTCCACCTGGAACGCTACTATGGTTTGATAGACCTGCCTCCTGTCTTTGCTCTCGGCTCAGATGCCACCCCTTAAGCCACGTTAACTAACTTTATCTACTCAGCCACCTCTACCACATCACCTCAGCCCCTGTCAGCCTTGGAAGATAAATGGATATATAAGTTTGAGATAGAGTCTCATGAACCCAGGCTGGCCTCGAACTCATTATGTACCCAAGGATGATCTTAACTCCCACACCTTGTGCCTCTACCTCCTTAGTGCTGAGATCATAGGAGTTGACAATCACATCCAATTTATATAGTGCCGAAGACTGAGCTCTGGTCTTCTTAGGTATAGGCAGACACTCTACAAACTAAGCTACATGTATTGCCGAGCCTTAGAAGATGTGTGTGTGTGTGTGTATTTGTGTGTATCTCTGTGTGTGAGTTTGTGTATATGTGTGCCTATGTGTATAAGTGTGTATATATTGGTGTGCCTGTGAGTGTGTGTATGCCTGTGTGTCTCTGTGTGTGTACGCATCTGTGTGTGTGCCTGTGTGAGTGTGTTTGTGTGGCATGTATAGATGTTTTGTCTACCTGTATGTCTGTGTACTACATGCATGTCTTGTGCCTAAGGAGGCTAGAAGAGGGCATTGGATCTACATCTCCTGGAGTTGGAGTTACAGGTTTTTGTGAGCTGCTGAGAGGTTGCTGGGAATGGAATCTAGGTCCCCTGAGAGAGCAGCCAGTGCTTTCAACTGCCGTGCCCGTCTCCCCCAACTCTCAGAGGTATTTAGTCCTTGGTGCTCACGTAGCATGTGTCCCTGAAATGTGAGACCCATGGAGAGCTGGCTTTGTTCATAGTATGTCCCAGAATCTAGTAGGACCTCAGCAAGTGTTGAGTGAATGAAGCTCCCGTAGCCCCATCTTCTCCTGCAAGCTGCTCAGGACAGTCATTCTGGTCTTCCCGCTCCCGGTATTTCAGCTCAGTGCCAGTGACACTCCTGCCCTTCACATGCACCGTTTCTCCTGCCTCCCCTCCACATGGACACACTACGCTGTACCCCTCCCCCTCTTTACGGCTCTAGCTCCCAGCTGGCACTCAGTGCTCATTAAGCACACGCATCATTTCCTCCTAGAAGCCCTCCTTGCTAAGAGCTTGGGGAAGATGAACCTGTCCTAGCCTCACCCTAGTGAGGACATCAGTGACTAAGCTCAGAGACAAGACAGCCCAGGGTCTCCTGGCTATACAACCCACAGCAAACCATTGTCTCTTTTTGAACATCAGTTTCTTCAGCTAGAACATGGGTGTAATGTTCTCAACCATCAGCATTGTGAGGTATAGAATGTGGAAAGCGTTCATAAGTGATGGGTCCCTGGGTTTCACCACTGCTCCTGGGAGCATGAAGGCCTTTATGTCCTCCAGGGAAGAGTGTTCTGATCCGTAGAGGAATATTAATCCAGCAATATGGCTGTTCTGATCACACCCAAAGACCTCCTAGGTCTGTGTGTTCTGGCTAGAAGGCAGACAGGTCCTTAGTACACACCTTTAATCCCAAACAACGTAAGTAAAGTTAGTTTGTAAAAGAAAGCAGCCATGTTTGACAGTGATGTCAAATTATGTGGCAGACAAAGGGACAAATCAGAGAAATATCAGCCAGAATAGGATACGCCCAACTCTATGGAGAAGAGAGAGAGGAAAAGAGAGGCAACATAAGAGAAAGAAGAGGAGAAGGAGGCAGTTTTACCAGGACACTTATAGAGAGACAGATTGAAGAGAAAACAAGCTAAATACAGGTGAAGACAGAAGGAGCCAGAGAAGGAGCCAGAAGATTAGAACAGATTGCCTAAGTTAGTATAAGGTCAACCAGAGCAATTCAGTCAGAGGCTGAGAGAGAAGTCAGATTAAATCAGTCAGCTTGGAGAGGAGCTGGAGCCAGAACAGCTGAATTGAATGAGTCGGAGCCCAGAGAGAGCTAGGAAGGGTGAGCTGACTCAGCAGTTAGACTCAGAGGCTGAAAACATTCTAGGCCTAGGTAAGATTGTACAGAGGCTAGAAGCTTCCAGGACTAGGCCTAGGTTAGCAGATGGAGGCAGTAAGCCTAAGAGACAACTGTTACATCAGGTGAATACAAAATACTTTTACACTAGTCCCCTGAAAGGTCCTTAAAGGTTAGGGAGGTGAAAGGTCACATCAGGTCCTGAACTTGAAGCCATGAATTTTAGACACAGCTCCAAAGTCCCTTGTTTGTGTGGTTGCAGCCACACCCTTCGCTTCTCTGAGTCTCAGGTTCTTGATCTAGAATGGAGGCTAACAATGCACATCAGCCTTGAACTCCCAATAATGCAGGTCAAGAGCGAGTTCTCCCTTATTGTACCTCAGAGCAATCTCCTGCCTTCTCCTGAGTCTTGTGTCTTCCTGTGACTTGGGGCTGTGTTTAAAGATCACACTAGCTGAGCAGTGGTGGCACAGGTCTTTAATCCCAGCACTCAGGAGGCAGAGGCAGGTGGATCTCTGAGTTAGAGGCCAGCCTGGTCTACAGAGTGAGTTCCAGGACAGGAAGGGCTACACAGAGAAACCCTGTCTCGAAAAAACAAAACAAAACAAACAAATAAAAAAACAAAATAAAACAAACAAAGATCAGAGTAGACATGAGCCAAGTCTACTCCAAGATTGGGTAAAGAACCTTCTAGATAGCAAACTATGATCTGGTGTGGGGGACCTGCCGCCTAAGATAGGCTCCGAGACTCTGGACAGCATTGACATCCATGAAGGTCCAAATGCTGGTGAGTCCCCAGGTGTCAGTGACTTCAGAAGATACTCCCTCCCCTCCAGACTCTCCCCTCCCCCCTTCCAGTTAAAGGGTGTATATGTTCTTTCAGAAAGTTGCCTGGAGCCTGCTACATAGTAGGTATTCAATAAATACGT
This sequence comes from Mastomys coucha, assembly GCF_008632895.1. Lineage (NCBI taxonomy): Eukaryota > Metazoa > Chordata > Mammalia > Rodentia > Muridae > Mastomys > Mastomys coucha. Next base: position 85,542,753 of record NW_022196900.1, read on the forward strand.
GTTAGAAGAATGAATTTGTTCCATAAGGTCAACAAACATTACTGAATACCTACAGTGCGTCTGGCTAAGGTAGAAAGCAATGAATGGTGTATATAAAACAAGGGGTGCTGACAAACCCCTTCCCAGGCTCCCTCGGGGCATCTCCAGGTCCTTTCAGTTCTTCCTGCTTCTAACTAGCTCCTACTGGGTGCTAGATTCCAGGCCAGAGCTTTCTCTAGAACCGAGACAATGCCCAAGCACCTCATGAATTGTAGGAAGGCTACGCCCCATGGCCATAATTCTCCAAACTCTCCAAGTCTGTCATGACCCTTCTAACAGAGACCTGCGAGCCTTTTGTCCTTGCTCCCAGACGGTGAACACGGACTGACTGCCCTTTCCCCCTCCTAACGCCCTACATCCTCCTGGGGGTTTTCCCAGAACGGCCAGCAGGTGGCGCAGAGGCTCTCCTTTCCCCATCACTGGACTATAGGCCAGACCCCACCAGGACCCTCTCTCTCCGTTTTCCTCAGCCAGGATAAAATTGGATCCTATGACCTCTATCTGACCCCTCTTTCCTGCTGCTCCTGCGATTGGCAACTGAGAAGACTCCAGTTGCTCCTGCAGGCCCCCTGGTAGTCGGGGGAAGGCAAGGAGGTCCTTGGGGGTTAAGCTGCAGCTGGTAGGGTGGGGCTGGTAGGGCCAAGCAGGCAGCAGCTACCAAAAGAGAAAGAATTAAAGAAGGGGGAAGGTGCCCTGGCTGGGCTACCATCCGGGAAGGCCCAAGTCCTAACAAGCCCCCCCAGGTCGAGGTATGTGTCCAAGGAAACAGATGTGCTGGGGGTGGGGCGTGTGGTCAGCCTGCCTGTCATGGGAGTCCTGGGGTACAGAGAGCTGGGTGTTGTGATTGGAAAGCTCAACAAAACCCTCTGCCCCCACACACCTCAATCTTCCCAGGGGACCAGGTAGAAACTTGGGGAGAAAATCCTTGTGTGAGCATTAGTACAAGAGTGGGTGTATATGGTGTGTGGGGGGGGTGTATGTGTGTGGTATGTGTGAGTGTGTGTGGTGTGTGTGGTATGGTGTGTGTGTGTGTGTGTGTGTATGTGGTGTGTGTGTGTGGTATGTGTGCATGTGTGGTGTGTGGAGGGGTGTGATGTGTGTGTGTGTGGGGTGTGAATGTGTGTGGTATGTGTGGTGAGTGTGCGTGTGGTGTGTGTGTGTGTGTGGTGTGTATGGTGGTGTGGTGTGTGTGTGTGTGTGTGGTGTGTGTGGTATGGTGTGTGTGTGGTGTGTGTGGTATGGTGTGTGTGTATGTGGTGTGTGTGTGTGATGTGTGTGTGTGGTGTGTATGGTGGTGTGGTGTGTGTGTGTGGTGTGTGTGTGTGGTGTGTGTGTGTGGTATGTGTGGTGTGTGTGCATGTGTGATATGTGGAGGGTTGTGATGTGTGTGTGTGGGTGTTTGCCTCATTAGGGAGTGCACCAAGCCCTGGGTTCTCCATCTCTGTGCCTGTTTCTTCATCTAAAGCCTGGGGGCAGGATGGGAGGTCTTGGAGGTTTCTGTGGGATGGCCTCTTTGAGAAGGGAGCAGCTGGTCAGGATCTCTGTAAAACCTAGGAAATGAGTGCCCCACCCAAGAGTGAACTTTCAGATGGGGGGTGTTTAGTGGGATTGAGCATGGCCCTCTCTGTGTCCGAGGCCAAAGGACTCTCCCTGGTCTAGCCTTGCTCCTCAACCTTGGCTCTCTAACTGGGACTCCAGCCAAAGACAGTAAGAGGCTGGGGTTGGGGGCCTTCTGCTGTCCTACAGTGACTGTCCTTAGGGGAAGGAGAATAAGTGGGATGGAGGCTCCTCTCTGCCTCTAAGACCATCAAAGGAGTAGACGGAAGGGTGTGTGAGGACAGGCTGGCATCTGGCTGTTCCCAAGGTAATGAAGAAAGGGTTCTCAACGTGTGCTAATTAGCTGAAGCTATCTGCCACATTTCCCAGCCCCTACCACTTTAGAGCCATTAGCTAAATCACTGCTCAGCCAGGCCAGGATGGGCATAGTGGTCCCGAAAGCATCCAGAAACCACAGCCTCCGCCCCTCTGATCTCGGAGAAACACGCTTCCAGACTGTTCTTTTAATAATCTAGAATGTGCCAGTTTTAAAGAGAGAGATTCTAGATGCTGGAGTGTTAAAGTCACTCTGGGCGAGGAGTCCGTGGAGTCGAGCCCAGCTTTGGGAATCAGACACCTTGGATTCAAATCCTGCCTGTGGTGGGTCCTTGGACAAAGCAACTATCCAAACTGCAATGTCCACCTACATGAAATGCCCGCAGCGGAGTGGACCTGAACGGGCTGCAGAGAGAACGAAATCCCAAAGCCAGCAAGGCCTGCCGAGTGTCTGCGCCTGACAGATGTTCACAGTGCTCTCGAAGGGATTAAAAATAGGCACAAGAAAAAGAAAGGACTGGTCTGAGGCCTCAGCTAGACTTCCAGGGAGTCAGAGGGGAGCCTCTTCAGCCCCAATACACACATGTTCCCCAGAGTACCCTGTCTGTAACCCCCTTACACTCTACATACAGCTCGTGTGTGTGTGTGTGTGTGTGTGTGTGTGTGTGTGTGTGCCCGCGCGCGTGTGTGTGTCTGCCTGGGATGTGGGCTGGAGCGAGAGATGGGGCACAGATGGGCATCTCCCCAGCACTTGTCCTACCTCTCCCCTGGGGAAGGGCCGAACCGGGCCAGGTCAGGGTTGAGGCTGGGACTGACCGTGGCCCGGTGCTGCGGCTCCTGCATCGGTCAGGGAGCGTGAGCCGTGGGGTCCCCGAAGCCCCTGGGCTTCCCCGGAGCCGACAGAGTGGGAATCGGGGACAGGAGCGGGGGCGCCCTCGGTCCTCACCCCGCCCCCGCCCTCTCCCCGCAGCGGGGGCGCCCCGCCCCCCAGGCGCCCGACGTGGACGCGGCCGCTGCCGCCGCCGCCGCCGCCACCACCACTGCCGCCGCCGCTGCGCGGGAGTCGCTGTCCGCGGAGCCGATATGCAGGCGGCGCGGGGCGGCGCGGGGCGGCCGGGCCGGGAGGGCCGCGGGCTGCAGCGTGAGTGCGAGCGGCCACCGGGTGCAGGAGCCGCCATGCCCCCAGGGCCGTGCGCCTGGCCGCCCCGCGCCGCGCTCCGCCTGTGGCTGGGCTGCGTCTGCTTCGCGCTGGTGCAGGCGGGTAAGGGGGCCCGGGGAGGGGGACGGGGAGGGGGGCAGCTTCCCCTCCCACGCTGCCACCGGCAAGTCCTCGGTTCCCTTCCTGCCCCCTGAGCACCTCCTGGGTCACCTGGTCCCTACTCTCCTAACCTGACCCTAGCGCCTCCGAACCTTCTTGACCCCTAGACCGGTCCTTCAGCTTCCAGACCTCTCTGTCAGTCACCTCAGCTCTGAGTTTTTAAAAGCTCTTGCGTTTCCTGATCCCATCAGGCCAACCCCTAACCCTGAGTCTTTGCCTCAGCCACCTTTTCTGGCCCTGAGAGCAGCTAAGGACACTAGTGCCCCACCTTGGGCCTCCCTCTGTGTCCCCAAAGAGCTCTCAGAGACTCACAGGCAACTGCACCTCGTTGTGCAGGAGCGACTATGAAGAGAACTGGAACCTGAGGTTGAAGGGTGTGTGTGTGCGCGGGAGCTGGGGGTGGGGGGTGGGGGTGGAGGACGCTAACCCTACTGCAGTCAGTGTCTGGCCCACCCCACGGGGGCCCTGCCTCCCTAGGTCACCCCAATCCTGAGCCTCCTGGCGGCTGTTGCTGCCTCACACTCTTTCTCGCCCTGCTTCTGTCTCCTTGTCTGTCTCTAATGCTCCACTTGTCTGCTCTCTGGTTCTGTGACCTCAGCCACCTGTCTGTGTCCTTCTGTCCCTTTCCATCCGCATGTCTGGCATAATCCTGGGGCCTTAAGTCCACTCGTCCAAGGGATATGTGGTTACTGCTCAGGGCCAGGGCTTCGAATCACAGCACCTGCCCTCTTGAGAGACATAACCCTGTGTGACTCTACTCCCCGATCCTGGAAGGTCCTTCTTGCGCTGCTCCCCCGCTGCTCTCCCACTTATCTCTGACGTTTCCCCCATTCATCTTCTTCCTTCACCCAGAAGGCCTTGCGCTATCTCTGTGTCTCTCCACCAAGGGGCCCCATTCTGAGTGCCCCTTCTTCTCTAACTTCCTCCATCCCTAGCACGTGAGGAGCCACGGAGTGTGGAGAGGCTCACATAGACACTTTCCCTTAGGTGCCCTCTGACCAGCTCACCATGTGAGGTTGCCCCTCATTCCCATGCCAGGGCTCAGCCCCTCCTGGCTCTTCATCTCGGGGTCTGTCTCCTTCCCTCAAGGTCACTCACTTGACAGCGTGAGGCTATAGAAAGAGCAATGGACTAGGAGTCCTTGTGACTGCTGCTTTTTCTCAGACTAATCAGCTCCTGGAACTCCATTCAGCTATTCCCCCTCCGTGCCTAACCACCTATCCACTAGCTCTTGTCCTGGTTCAAGCCCAGGCCCATCAATTTTATTTTAACACCCTTGGTTTGGCCATTCTAGCCAGCAGAAGTTTCTATGCTACTAACAAGGAGCTTGGGGCCTCTCAACCACTGAGGATTTGAGAGCCACTATGGCCCAGCTGACACCTTGGATCCTTGTCCCTCTCCACATACCCTCCCCCAGCTTTCTCTTTCTCCTATATGGTGGGCTGGGCCTCACAGCAGCACGTGCTCAGGCTCGGGTACCTCCCTGCCCTGCAGACAGCCCCTCGGCCCCTGTGAACGTAACCGTCAGGCACCTCAAGGCCAATTCTGCAGTGGTCAGCTGGGATGTCCTGGAGGATGAGGTTGTCATCGGCTTTGCCATCTCTCAGCAGGTAACCCTCGAGGGTACTTGAGGGGAGAGGGCATATGAAGATGGTGACCGGAAACTGGGTGCATATGGTATTTTGTGCTGTAATCCCAGAACTCAGGAGGTGGGAGGTGGGGGGCAGGTGGAGGGGGAATAGAGGGACATCAAGTTCAAGGTCAGCCAGACAACACACAAGACCCTATCTTTAAAAAACAAAAACAAAAAACTGGAAAAAGGTAGTGTCTGGGTTAGAGGATGATGGTCGAGAATCAGAAAAGGAAAAGAAACACAAGGCGAGAGAGACAGTGACAAGTTGTACATTTAGCTTAGAATTGGGGTCACAGAAGGTCCTTAGTCCTTGGACAAGGGCTCAGAAGGTCTTGGCTGGGACATGGCAATTCAGAGCATGGGTCTAACCTCAAATACACAGGACATACTTGCATTCTCAGAAGATGTGTGACCCTGGGCAACATTCTGACTTCTCTGAACCTGTTACTGTGGAAGCAAGGATGCCACGGGTGGTGGGATGGTAACAGGCATGAAGAGGATTTGCACTGTCACGCTGGGCAGAGGGGGAGTCGGTGCCTGCAAGCTAACATACCAAGCCCTCCCCTTTCTAGAAGAAGGATGTGCGGATGCTCCGCTTCATTCAGGAGGTGAACACTACCACCCGATCCTGCGCTCTCTGGGACCTGGAGGAGGACACGGAGTATATCGTCCATGTGCAGGCCATCTCTATTCAGGGACAGAGCCCAGCCAGTGAGCCTGTGCTCTTCAAGACCCCGAGAGAGGCCGAAAAGATGGCCTCAAAGAACAAAGGCAAGCACGGGGCATGCTAGAGTCCTAGGGTGAGGGTGAGTCAGCTGAGGAAGGTTGGGCAGAACAGGAGGAAAGACAAGCAACTTGAGAGATGGAGAAAGTTTGCTTCAGGCCCCTAGGAGGAGACTGGCAATGCAGACGTTCTCCTTTGGGTTGAGTCCAAATGCTGTTGCCCCAAACGACCTTCTCCCTGTTCCTGGATCTCTTTATGTTGGGTGTGTTGGCACTGACAGAGGCACTTCTAGTTGTTGGCTGGGTCCTGGAGGGGTGACTAGGGAGGAAAGGAGCCCAGGACTCACTTATCTCTCCCCACAGATGAGGTGACCATGAAGGAGATGGGGAGGAACCAACAGCTGCGAACGGGCGAGGTGCTGATCATTGTCGTGGTCCTCTTCATGTGGGCAGGTGAGTCAGGCATCCCTTGAGGAAGCAAGAACCTTAACCGACCCAACTGGCACCAAGGGTAGGGGCTTAGAGACATCTAGGAGTTGGTGAAATCCCTAAGATCTGCCTGTGGCATTTCTGGGGGCTAAATCCCTTCTCTAGTCCCCTCTACCCAGAGCAATGTTACTACCATCTTGTATGCTGGATCTCCAAGGGTTTTCAAGCTTGGGATGCTTTCATAGCCATGCCTGACCTCAGACTTGAAGCATTCTCCTTAACTACCTCTTCTCAGATGCAGCTGAGCTGCGACCATGTAAATCCCCCACGCCCTCCCAGGGATGGTCTTCCTGCCTCTGTGGGTCTACAGCACACTGCCCTTCTTTAATCCTTGTGTAATGTGAGTGGGTTTAGGATACTCTTTTTGTCTTAATCTCTCAGCTCCGTGAGGATAAAGTCCAGATGTCACTCATCTCTGGATCCAATGCAGCTGCCATTCATTGATCAGCCGTTCCATTGGAGAGTGTAGCATTAGTCATGACTAGGAAGAGCCTTGTGCTTGCAAGGAACTTGGGCTGGGACAAGATTGCGCTTAGCTATAATTGAAGATAATGAGCACTCTAGTGGTTCTAATGCGGGAGACAGGGCTGGAGAGATGGCTCAGAGATTAGGAACTCCTACTGATCTTCCAGAGGACCCTAGTTCGGTTCCCAGTATCCACATCAGATGACTTATAACCACCAGAAACTCCAGTTTTAGGGGGATCTAACACTTCTGACCTCTGTGGGTACCTGCATCTACATCATACCCACACATACACACACACACACACACACACACACACACACACTTAAAAACAATAATAAACGTAAAATAGCAAATAGCGCAATATGAGAACAGAGGAGATGAGGTCAATTCTGGAGCTAGAAGTCGGGGGGGTGGGGGGAGACATAATAGGGGCTGGAGTGAAGGTGTGGCTCAGCAGTAGAGTGCTTGCCCATCATCCATGAAGTCTTAAGTTCGATTTCCAACACTGAAACCACAGGGCCAAAGACCCAGAACAGAAGTAACATGGGAGTTGAGCAGTGAAGGCTTAATAGAAGCTAATCAAGCAGCCAACAGAGGAAGGGTGTTTGGGGTAAAAGGTTCAAGAAACAACAAATGCTCACAGACTCATTCAGTAGCTGCAGCCTAGGTGAGAAGGTAGAAAGGTCGGGAGGAAAGGGAGGGGTGGCTGGAGACTAGAGGCTCTTGAGAGATTGGAACATCACCCTCAAGCCTAATTATTGTGGTGTTTGAACTCGGACTCTGTTGAAGAAGCATTTGGGGCTGGGGGGGAAGGTTTCTTAGGCACATAGAAAAACAGGCACTTGAGAAAAGGCAGGATGACAAGGGTTATATGGAAAGGGGGGTTTAAGTATGGTACATTATTAGACTCAGCACAGACCATGTTTATATAAACATAACAATATACACAGAGAATTAACCCAAACTTGTGACGGAAGTCTTAGGATGTTGGAGAGAGACGCAGGAGCTGTTGGGTTTTATCCACTGTGGTGGGAAGGTGAGAGCTATCCTGCAAGGATCAAGAAAGGACATTATAGGGCTGGCGAGATGGCTCAGCAGTTAAGAGCACTGACTGTTCTTCCAAAGGTCCTGAGTTCAAATCCCAGCAACCACCTGGTGGCTCACAACCATCCGTAACGAGATCTGACCCCCTCTTCTGGGGTGTCTGAAGACAGCTACAGTGTACTTGCATATAATAAATGAATAAAATTAAAAAAAAATTAAAAAAGAAAGAAAGAAAGGAAGGAAGAAAGAATGAACATTATAGTGTACACACCTCGAACTGGAGTTAGCAGTATGAATACTATCCACGTTCCTGGGTTGACAGTAGACAGTAAGCAGGCTCTGCACTGTGGCATGACCTTGAGTTAAGGAAACTATCACACCAGTGTGCTCCCTTTGTACCCTGGGACTGATAATAATAGGCTGGAGTTGTGAGGATCAAGTGAGATTGGCTACGTCAGTGCACAGCACAGGGCCTGGCATGTGCTCAATAAATGCCATGATAATTTCTGTGGTAGCTGTCAGAGGCTTAAAGAAAAGGTACCAGGAAGGCATGATCAGATCCATGCTGTGGGGGAACCAGCCCAGCAAGAACGATAGAGATGGCTGGGAGCCAGGTAGGTGGAAAGAGCAGCCAGAGGCTGGAGGGAGGCTGCAGCAGCCATGCAGAGGCCGTTCAGGAATGGCAAGCACTGGAGGGGATCCGGCAGGCAAAGCGAGAACTCAGACTGCCTCTGCCTAACTTCCTAGGTGTTATAGCTCTCTTCTGCCGCCAGTATGATATCATCAAGGACAACGAACCCAATAACAACAAGGAGAAAACCAAGAGTGCATCAGAAACCAGCACACCAGAGCACCAGGGTGGGGGTCTCCTCCGCAGCAAGGTGAGGGGAACACTTTGGTGGGTGGCCCTGTGCCTGTGCCTTAAACATCTGTGGTCCCTAGACTGCAGAGGGAAGGGGTCAGCTCAGGGCCTGGCATGGCAGCAGCTGGGCAAAGCCAAGCTTGGCTGCTTCCTGTGTGACACAGGGGACACTGTAAATTGAGTTTGGATCCTTGCCTTTTGCAGGGTGCCATGGGCCAGTCTCTCTCTATGTCTCTCTCTCTCTGTCTCTGTCTCTCTTATCTCTGTCTCTCTGTCTGTGTCTCTGTCTTTCTATCTCTGTCTCTCTCTGTCTGTCTCAGTCTCTCTCTGTCTCTCTCTCTGTCTCTCTATCTCTGTCTCTCTCTCTTTCCAGACAGCCAATGGGAAAGGCAGAGTCCTGGTTGCTGTGGTTGGGTCAGCAGGAGTAGGGGTACTCTGCCTAGAGCAGTGTTTTACCTCTGTGCCTTCACTTCCTCTTTTATGAAAACAGATATGAAACCTTTTCAGTGCTTGCTCTGAGCAGCTCAGAAGACAGTAGAGAATGCGAGAGGACCTCACTGTTCTGACGATGATTGTCCAACATGCATCTGGCCCTCTCTGCATCTCCTCCCACCTCCATCTTCTCGTATCATCGGGCTTACTATCCTCTCTCTTGGCTCCTCTCTTTCTGATGTCGGTTCCTGAAGCCTCTAACTAACCCATAACTCCAGGAGCACCTCAACAATGTCCGTGGCTAGGGCTACACCGGGAGACAGAGCTGCAGAATGAGAGAGACCCAGCCGGAGGGATGCCATTGCTGGAGAGTTAACTGAGTGCCAAGGCTCTTGGCACAGGACTCACATCTGGGCCACTCAGCTTGACCAAAGGCTGTGTGTGAAAGGGAGAAAGACAAGACTTCCAGGCAGGGCTATTCTTTTTGTTTCTGCGAGGGACAAGAGCCTGGCTTTTAGGCTGCAGCCTCACTGTCCCTTTTCTCATCTGTCCTGTTTCCTACCTTACAAGAAGTCCATTCAACTGGCTCTGGCCACTTCTCTTGTTTGTTCCCTTCCCGGTGAACATCCTCAAAGCATGGATAACCCCATCTGCAGGGGATGGGCTTCATCCTCTGCTGGTCCCTGTGTCCTTCCTGGGCACAGGGTGAAAGCTGTAAAAGCGGTGGGGGCGCAGCTAGCCACAGTTTTTCCTTTTTCCCCATCTTAGTCTAACGGAGGAGGCTGAACTGCAAACCCAAATTCTGCAAAAAATCAAATAAACCACAAAGCTAGAAGGCTACACCCCATTCTGAAAAAGGCACAAGTACATGGGAGAGTCCTGCTTTCCTTCTCCTGGACTGGCTTCCTCTGAGAAACTGCACAAAGCTCTGGGAGAGAGCAGATACCAAGACTGTCTGAAGCTGCGTCTGTCAGACCAATGGCACCAGGGAGGCTGCAGGGCTGCCTGCTTTTCAGGGTCTGGACTCCATCAAACACTTTCTGCATTCAGCCACTAAGGACATGCGTGGTATGAGGTGCACCTTTGCAAATGCGTATGATGCCAGTTGTTTGGACTCCTGGAAAACACCATTGGAGGGCTGCACTCCAGAATGTAGACGGCTCTGCCAAGGCCTGAGATGTTTGCTTGCATCTCTCTTGCACAAAGATAGATCTTTGTGGTGAGATCATCAGCGTGGAGTTTTAAGAAGCTCTGGAAGGTACTGCCCGCTTTTAAAGGAAGTGCCTTGGCTGTGGCAGTAGTGTCAGCTCGGATAACTGACAACACCTGCATCCTACAGCCTAGAGGCTGCTGAGCAAGCAGACAGGCAGAGAGCAGCCACTGTCACTACTGGCCTGGGGGTCTTTGGATCTTGCCATCTCATTCAGGGTCCTCTGAAAGTTATCCAGGGTTCTTATCTACTTCCCTAGAGCTTGCAGTGGAAAATGACAGCTAGCACTCTCTCTCTCTCTCTCTCTCTCTCTCTCTCTCTCTCTCTCTCTCCTTCCCTTCCCCCCTCCTCTCCTCTGCCCCTTCCTGGTTAAAAAAAAAAAAAAAAGGTGCTTGATGAGGCAGCAGACTTCTCGGGACTGAAGTACGGTGGCTGCCAAATGCCTGCATTGGAAAAGGTGGACTCTACATCTTCAGTCAGTGGCCAAGGTAGTGTGGGTGGCTGTTCCTAGCACATAGTAGGTGCTTGGTAAAATATCTGTGGTACTGAATGATGAGCACAGGTGCCCAAGCCAGAGAGCTGAAAGCCATCACCCAATGACTGCCCCTTCATTCGGGTCTGTAACAGCTCTCAAAGCTGGGTCAGCCGCCACTCTGCTTGCTCCAACTGCAGTAGTACAGGAAAGGAGAGGCGGATAAGGGCAGATGTCAGCAATCCTAAGGGCTTCCTCCTGGGAGGGAATGAGGTTCCACTCATCGTCTGGTGACTTCCATCCCTGCTGAGTGGGGCTGCAAGGCCAAGGCTCCTTAAGGGAGGTCCTTACCTCCGATCCAGTTAGAGCAATAACCACTTTTTAAATGTAAAATAAAGACAAATGAAAAGGCACATCCTCGTCTTTTGGTAAATGCCCAAACGTTGCCCTCTTTTTCTGGCAATTGGCAGCAAGTCAGGATGTGTGGAGGAGGGAATCAGTTCTCTTCCATTTTGGCCTGCAGCTTCTTAGGGACATGCCTGCCAGCCAAGCTGGAGTTGGAAGGGAATTCTCGAACAGATGGGGGTGCACGTGTAGGAGAAGAAAATAGATGCTCTACCATCATCTTTCTGAGGCTCCTCTCTAAGCTCAGCTTGGGCTGCCTCACCACATAGGTATGCACGCGTCTGCTCAGTTTCTTAAAACAAAGGGTTTTCCTCTCTGGGTAGGGCTGGGTGCTTATTCCTGCCAGAGGGCTGCGGTTCTTATCTGGGGTGGGGGTGAGAAAGGAGTGAAGAACTGCAAAGGCAGCTTTCTGTAGAAATCATTCAGGATTCACTCTGTGCTCTTCTGGGCTGTTAAAGAAACATCATTAAGATTCCAATGGCAGGCTGAAAGGCAGACAGAGTAATGACACCATTAGCCAATGAGCGGACCAGTAAATAGGGCACCTTAAACATTTCTGCCCAGAGCCAAGGGAGGGAATGTCAGATGTGCAGGTTCTGAAAGCAGAGGGAGAGGAAGGCCTCAGAAGCCTTTGAACAGACAGAACTCCAAACGGGACCCCAGAGAGGCTCCCTCTGCTTCAACTAAGAATCAGAGAGGCACTGGGTAGAGGTAGTCAGTGGTGTTTGCAGGGCCTGCTGGTTGTGGTGCAAGGTTCCCAGTTCCCACGCCTGTGGTACACAGTAATGGGTCTGAAGGGAGCAAACTGTTCTTTTAGCTTAAAAGGTCTGTCCTTTCTCCTGACGTAAGGATCTCTCTCTCTTTTGGCATTTCGAGACAGGGTTTCTCTGTGTAGCCCTGGCTATCCTGGAACTTACTCTAGAGACCAGGCTGGCCTCAAACTCAGACATCTGTCTGCCTCTGCCCACCACTGCCCGACTTGAAGTAAGGATCTCGTTCTTGTTGAATCAACTGTTACCTGCAATCAGAATCTACAGCTGGTATTTAAGAAGTGGTCTCTCCATTCCTCTCAGGCGACTCCAAAGATTTTTGCAACTTGGGAAAGGTACAGGCAGCTCTGAGACCAAGGCCACAGCAGGAGGAATGCTGGACAGAAAGACAGGAGACCCTGACCTCTTGGGTAGTCTCTTCTCTGGGGCGGGGGGAAGGGAGTAGAGTTCCTCTCCACCAATACTGGATTCAGATTTCCGGAGCCTACCCACCCAGGATAATAACTAAAGGCTGTCCTAGAAACCTGAGTGGAAGCAGAGGAGGTAGGGCTGCTGGGTGTTTGAAACATGAATCCTTTTTCCTATCCACAGTACAGGTGTCCTCTGAAATCAAATTCAGCCCTTTACAGACATATGTAACATTTCAGCACATCATCTATATGAGGTTTCAGACATCTACTTTATTTACTTACTAAATTCTGTTTTAAGTATTGCTTCTATAAACAGGATTCTGACCACTCCCAAGGCCAGCCCACAGATTAAAAAAAAACAAACCTGAAAATACAACCTGAAACTAAGTTAAGGACATCTCTGTATTCAGATAGTAGCCTGGTGATACATTTCAGGATTGTCACTGGACTGCTTTTAAAGGTTATCCCAAAGATCACATTCCTCCTGTTTCTGGCTGAGTGCTAGGGAGGGCCAGATTCTCCATCTATGACATGTCTCAGCTGTTATGGAGGAATGACAAGGCAGGTGCTCATTTATCAAAGAATTCCAACACCAACCAGTTGCCTCTGTGACAAATGGAAATATTTACCCGACAGGAGCCCCCAGTGTGCAAGTGCACATACACATATATATCCCCCCCCCACACACACACTTTCTCTCTCTAAACTTTTGGATTATTTAGGGAATAAAAGAGGACATTAGTTTCTCATCCTATAAAAGCTCAAGGTAGACTTCTTAGAGAATGAGCCTGGTCCATTTCTCCTTTCTTACCCACTTCTCTCTGACAAGATGAATGAGACACCATCATTTCAGAGAATTCATCCTGGCCTCTGAAATCTTTGATATATATGGTAAAAGCTAACCCTGATAAACAGGAAATAATTACCAAAACGTCCTCTACACTTGACAGGAACATATACACATATACACAGGTTAAGAACACCACATACTGAGACAAGCATATCAAATAGCTAAGTGTTTACATTTCTGTACAGGCTTTTGCCTAGAGTAAGAATAGCTTTGTCTAGCGCACACACACACACACACACACACACACACACACACACACACACACACACACACACCAGACAAAACTTAGCAATGGTAACACTTGTCTGCAATCTCCTTCCTTTCAGGAGATGGAGGCAAGACTTAAGTTTGAAGCCAGTCTGGGTTTCATAGTGAGACCCTGTCTCAAATACCTGCAAAATGTAAAGAACAGCAGGTCAGAGAGCCTGCCCAAACATGCTGCTTGCTATTTTCTCAGCAGGAGCTGGGGTTTTAAGAGCACTGGATAAATAGGTGACAATCTATTATTGCTGTCCTTATATCCTTGCCCTGAGGAAGCTTAGGTCCATAAAAGGGACTTAAAGAATGTTTTCTCTCCAGTATCTACCCACATTCATCCGATCTTCACACTGGATAGTTGTTCTTGGAGCAATGATTTCTGGAGAAGTTGGGTTAAGAACACCCACCAACTTCAAATTACTGATTCTGGTTTCTCCTATTTCTAAAGGGATAATGCCCTGGAACAGCATGGTTTCCTAAACAGACACAGTGGCCAACCAGGGATCCATGGGAAGGAATGCAAGGCACTGCCTGCCTACTGCTGGTCTTCCCCCCTCTGCAAAAACAGCACAGGGATATTTCAGGCTCTCCCGGTGTCAGGCTTCTGACATGCACCATATGTAGCTGCACATCCCAATCAATTCCAACATTTCTTAACTGCTGGAACGCCTTCCTCAGCACTGTAATTTACCCTCAAAAGAACAGGGAGCAAGCACTTTCTCCTTCCCAGAACCATATTCTACTAAATGCCGCCACCCTCCCAAACTGAACGACCTACGCAGAGGAAGGCAGAGTGCTCCTCCAAAGCCCAGAACAGACGGCCACAGTACATATGCCACTGACGAGAACTTTTATTTCTTTTTAATGACATTAAACACAACTGCTACAAGGGGAAAAACATGATAAAAAAGGAGGCACCAAACTTCAGTTTCATAATCGACCCTGACAACAATGCAAGTAAACGGGAGCCCAGATCAGATGCAAAGCTCCTGTTACTTAGGAGCTGACTTACACGTGAACTATTTATAAACAACACATTTTTACTTTGCCTTGTCAAGACCCCTATGGTAAGAATGTCCTCAGGGATGATAAAAGACAGGTACACAGTTAAATGCACATAACCCTTACTCAAATTTTAAAATACAGCAAGAATTTAATCTGCAATACAAGACTTAAAGGCCAATCCCAAACATAGCAGATATGGAGCTCTGAAGAGATTAAACCCCAGGGCCTGCCCGTTACTATCTTTAAGGCTACCATGCCGGATGAGTTTTCTTTGGCTTTTTTTCCCTCCTTAAAGAATACCATGTTAACCACTACAGAACAGCTCTCTCCTCCCCCAGTCCACCAGATTTAATTAGCTGCTAACACTTTGGAAAAACAGAATTATCTGAGCTAGAGGAAATGTGATTGTCACATTTTCTAGTTAACCTGTCACTCATATGATTTGGCAAAGGCAGTGCTCCCATTATACATTCAGTCTTAATTCCTCCTGGTACCAGGAGAGCAGGAACTTCTCAGAGTTTTGCCTACGCAAAATGCTGTCCCTCCACTCCCTGAGTTCCCCGTGGGGAACTATTCAGCCACCATGCTAGCTACTCCAGCTGTATTTAATCTGCACTTTGTTTTGGTCCCATAGGTGGATTGTTTGGCATATCTCAGTATCGGGCTAACTTACAGCATCATGGACAAGTGATCACCAAGAGAGGTGATTAGACTATTGCCTTTCAAAGTCTGGTCTCAGAATCTAAACCAAATAACCAAGGAACAGAAAAGCCTTTCTGGGGCAAAAAAAAAAAAAA
>NW_022196900.1:85557819-85566993 GCF_008632895.1 Mastomys coucha
AAAAAAAAAAAAAAAAAAAAAAAAAAAAGTAAAAAACAGGGCATGGTGGTGTACCCCTTTAATCCCAGCACTAAGGAGGCAGAGGCAGGAGGATCTCTGTGAGTTCTGAGGCTAGCCTGGTCTACCAAGTCAGGAGGGCTACACAAAAAAACCCATCTTGGGGTTGGGGCTGGAGAGAGAGAAAATTCTTTCTGGGCATGATGGTGTATACCTTTAATTCTAGTATTTGAGAGGTGAGGCAGAAAAATCAGAAGTGCAAGACCATCTAGGGCTAAATAGTGTGTTGAAGGCTAGCCTAGGCTTTACAGAGACCCTGCCACAAAGAATTAAGTAAGGAAGAAAAAACCTTGACTGGATAAAACCAACAAATACTTGGGAACATTTATCAAAACCTACTAAAGGCTTGAAAACAAACAAAATCAAGATTTTCCTAATCACAGTCACTTTTTTAGCCGAACAATGGTGATCCATCCCTTTAATCCCAGCAGTCAGAAGGCAAGGCAGGCAGATCTCTGTAAGTTAAGGCCAGCCCGGTCTACAGAGTGAGTTCCAGGACAGCCAGGAGTATACAAAGAAACCTTGTCTTGAAACGAGACAGAGGCCAGGGAACTATGAATCACCTCCACAATGACTGCAGCAGCAGGAGGGTCATACTGTCAACCCTCTCAGAATGATGACTAGAGCTGCTTGTAAGAAATACAGATCTTCTAGGACATCCATTATGACAGTACACAGAGGCTAGCGCTTTGGTTGCAGCACCACACCTAATCAAGAGCAGGTGACGTGGGCTCAATCATACTTTCCCTAGATGTTCAAGTACTAATGTGAAACAATGGACCAAATGCTACAATGCCACATCCAGGGTGCAAGGGTGCCTCTAACCAACAGGAGAGGCAAACAGAGACTCTCTGAAGGATTTCATAAGAAGGTTCCTTGAATAGCAGCAACACATAAACTTGGGGTTCTGCAGAAGAAACTGAAGATCCCTAGACATCTCAATTGAGCTGGCCTAACAACAAGTCAAGATTCTGGCGGTATTTTGTCAGTAGACAGAGAGCACTCTGAAAGGCATGTCAAAGTCTAACAGGACACAAGAACACTTCCTGTAAAGCCTCAGGATCAGACTAGCCACTGGGAGTGGGAAACCAACCGGTCACAAGACCACAGAGTATCCAACAAGGATTAGTCTTCTGTCAGTTAAGATGTATAAGATTGCAAACATTATGAACAAAATATGTTTAACATAGAGTGAAAAAAGCCATTAAGAATAATTTTTTTAAAGGCAGCTAATAGGTACAGAAGGAGAGGATTCACATTTTTAATCTATCCTTTCAACAGGACTTTTCTCCTTCTCTATCCTATTTCAAATGTACTGAATTGGCAACATTAAAATACTGACAAGTATTCAAGAAACTCAAATTTAAAAAGAGGGGTTGTTAAGAGTGACTTCTATCTACTCACAAGTCAACAGTAATAACAGCGGCTGCAGAACAATCTCTTCCTTACAGGAGACTGAACAGTATTTCTTTCGGGAAGTACAAACAGACTGCCTGCGCGTACAGCTCGTATCTTACTTAAGCCTGCATGTTCTGACTTAAGGCAGACCTTCAGAAGGAAATATCTTCATTTAGAATTTAAAAACAGCAGCAACAACAACAATAACAACGAACAAACAGAAAAACACTACTTAACATTGCTGAAACATATACATCAGACAGACACAAATCAGGGGCAGGGGGTGGTCCTCATTAAAAAAAAAAAAAAATCAAGACAGTAATGGGCATTTCCAAAAGGTGACAAATTCTTTAAATAAAAATCTTGTGAAAAGTAAAACTCAAAATATACAAACAAAAATAGCAGAGGAAAATACAATGCTGCTATGCACTGGACCCTTGGTAGGAAATGTCACTGTTGATGGGATGAAACATATGGACTGTATGAGAAGTCTGGGAGCCGCTGGAAACGATGGTGGCTTCGCTTGTTTCTGTCTACCCACTGACTCAGACTGTATCTCTGCAGAGGTCTTTGTCGGAACCGGGCATAATTTCTATTGAGAGAAGGAGAATAAAAACAGGAAGGATTTTTAGCCAGAATTGTATTTGTATACAAATAGATAGCACAACTACTTTTAAAGATATGTTTATTTCAGATAGTCAGTGGTAGCACACAAAGACTTGGAGGCAGAGGCAGGCTGATCTTTGTGAATTCAGGGCCAGCCTGGTTTACAGAGGTCTGGGACAGCTAAGACTACACAGAGAGACCCTGTCTTGAAAACTGATAAAGATATTTTTACTTCTAGTAATCAGATTATATATGTAGTTGTTGTTGTCTGTTTATTTGAGACAGGGTCTCTCTGCACAGCCCTGGTTTCCATGGAACTCACTATGTAGACCAGGGTTCCCTCAAACTCACAAAGATCTGCCTGATTCTGCCTCCAGAGAGCTAGAAGTATATGCTACCATGCATGGCTAATATTATATTTTGATGTTATAATTCTAGAAATTTTATACTATTTTAATTATAGGAAAGCCATCATAAATGCTATTTCCTTCCAACTCTCAACGTCACATCACTCCTATAGGTACTGTTCTATGTGCCATACACACCTTGTTCTAAGGAAAGCCAGCCTTGAATGTTTAAGAACCAGACATGGTGTGTATACCTGTTCTCACCAGCACTGGGAAGTGAAGGCACCCTCAGCTGCATAAGTGCAAGGCCAGTTCGAGCTACATAAGACCCTGTCTCAAATAAACAAAATAACTAAAGGAGAAAAACTTTTCATCAGACCTCCAACAGGACAGCACTGCCACACAGGTTGATTAGGCTACATACGTTAAGATTAGATAAAAAAAATTCCCAGAGACGACAAGTCATCATGTGAATATGTTATATTCCAACACAAACACCCACAATTAGGTCTGAGAGTCACTTGTAAGCCTGGCAGTGGTGGCGCACACCTTTAATTCCAGCAGTAGAGAGGCAAAGGCAAACAGATCTCTGAATTTGAGGCCAGTCTGATCTACACAGAGAAATCCTGTCTCAAACAAACAAACAAACAAACAAACAAAAAACACAAGACAGAGACAGACAGACACAGAGAGAAGAGAGAGAATGTGTGTGTCACCTGTAGTCATGTTCTGGGTGTAGGTTCTGAAAAGACCCTTAATAATTTGACACAATCTCAATTCCTAAAGTGTTGCTAATAAGCACTTAGTCAGGTGTGGTGGGATCGCATATGTACTCCCAGTACTGAGGAGGCCAAGGCAAAGGAGGGTCAGCAAGATGGCCCCGTGGGTAAAAGTAGCTGCAAATAAACCCAACAAACTTGAATCCGAAGCCCAGAACCCACCTGTGGGAGGGAAGAACTAACTCCTGAGGGCTGTCCTCTGACCTCCATGTGCAAGCTGTGTACAAAGGGTCCAGCTGGGCTTTGCAATAATGCTGACTCAAAGGGACTCTTATTCTTAGAACCTTTCTCACTGAGTTAAGGTTGGGAATGACACAGGTGACTGTTGCGAAGTAGTACTTAACTTTTATCTATCACTGTATGAGACTACCTGCTCAATTCTTTAAATGCCCCTAAGTTTGTATTAGTGATACCCCACTAGGAAAGTACTGGCAGTAACTTCTACACTAGTAAATTCAGCCTCAAGTTAAGTAACTTTTTCCTAAGGTCATACAAAGGAGTAGGGAGAAAAATCTAGACTATTATTATCTGACTCCAAAATGTATTTAGTACATATTATATTACACTGTCCCCTCTTCTTGTTTTGAGGTGCATGTCTGTATTAGGTGTTAAATCTAGAACTTACAACTGAGTTACATTTCTGTCCCTACCCCATCTGAGAACCACTTTGCTTGCTCTTTCTTCCACTGATTTTGAGAGGATCTTGCTTTGTATCCTAGCATTTGCAATGTACACCAACACAGCTTAGACTCTATAGCAATTATCCTGCATCTGCTCCCAGAGCACTAGGATTAACTGCTGGGATTCTGATGAAGCCAGGATAACTAGAACAGAGCAAGGGATAACAGTCGTAGTGAGGTAGGCAGCCAGTGAGGTAGGCAGCCAGGCAACGCACACAGCCATTCCTAGAGGACTGAGGATGGGAAGCTGCTTGGAAGCCTGGGACAGTGAGAGCCAAAGAGAACCCAACTTGTGCTTTAAAACAACCACCCTAGCTTCTGAGTTAAGAACAGGGCTTGAGGAGGCTGGTGGGATGGCTCAGTGGAGAAGAATACCGACTGCTCTTCAGAAGGTCATGAGTTCAATTCCCAGCAACCACATGGTGGCTCACAACCACCTGCAATGAGATCTGATGCCCTCTTCTGGTGCGTCTGAAGACAGCAAAAGTGTACCTATATATAATAAATAAATAAATCTTAAAAAAAAAAAAAAAAAAAAAGAACAGGGCTTGAGCAATGACAGATATGGACGACTTGAAGTAATCCAGGGAAAATGATGAGAAGTGCTCAGCTTTGAGTATATAGGAAGTCTCTTATGATTTCCTGATGCCCCAATACAGAATGTCAGAGAAAATTGTTACAGTAACACCAAGGCTTTAATCGTGTGTGTGTGTGTGTGTGTGTGTGTGTGTATGTGTGTGTTTGTAGACAGGGTCTCACTATGTAGACCAGGGTGGCCTCAAATTTACGGAGGAGATCTGCCTGCCTTTGCTTCCTAAGTGCTAGGATTAAAGTGTGTGCCACCATGCCTATCCTAAGGTTGTTGAATCACTGGATTAAAGTTAAAACTGTACTGGATCAAGAACATAGAAATTTAAAAATTTTTAACGATTTATTTATTATTATATCTTAGTACACTATAGCTGTCTTCACCAGAAGAAGAGTGTCAGATCTCATTACTGACGGTTGTGGGGCATCATTGCAGTTGCTGGGATTTGAACTCAGGACCTCTGGAAAAGCAGCCAGTGCTCACTGAGCCATCTCTCCAGCCCCCGAAATTTAAATTTTTTAACTAATTAATTAATTAACTATCTAATCAATCAATCAATTATGTGCACGCGCATGTGTGTGGTGCAGGTGCCCATGTGCCAAAGATCATGTGTAGAAATCAGAAGAGAGCCAGGCGGTGGTGGCGCATGCCTTTAATTCCAGCACTTGGGAGGCAGAGGCAGGCGGATTTCTGAGTTCAAGGCCAACCTGGTCTACAGAGTGAGTTCCAGGACAGCCAGGGCTACACAGAGAAACCCTGTCTCAGAAAGAAAAGGAAAGAAAAGGAAAGGAAAGAGAAGAAGAGAAAAGAAAAGAAAAGAAATCAGAAGAGAGCTTGAAGCAGTTCATTCTCTCCTTCTCC
Source organism: Mastomys coucha (assembly GCF_008632895.1). Classification (NCBI taxonomy): domain Eukaryota; kingdom Metazoa; phylum Chordata; class Mammalia; order Rodentia; family Muridae; genus Mastomys; species Mastomys coucha. The sequence continues at coordinate 85,563,137 of NW_022196900.1, forward strand.
TATCTGGGTTCTGGGGATGAATTCAAGTTGATAAGCTTGGCATTAATTTCCTTACTCCAGATTTTAGTTTGGATTTAGGTGTGGTGGTACATGCCCATAACCCTGCCACCAAGGAACCAGAATCAGAAGAAGATGACTCTGAAGATACATAAGGCAACATAAGGAGATTCTATCTTGAAACACGTGCTCTAGATTAATTTTTTGAGACAGAGTCTCACTATGCAATCCTGGCCAGCCTGGAACTTGCTATGTACACCAGACTGGCCTTGAACTCACAGAGATCCATTGGCCTCTGCCTCCCAAGTCTGTGGTCAAGTGTGTGCTCTCCTGCCCAGCTTAGTACGCTGGACACTGAAGCTGGGTGTGACCATGCATGACTATACAATACCTAAGACTTAGAAGGCCAAGGCTGGCCTAAATAGCAAAACCTTATAACACTCAAGAAAGAGGAAGGTGAAGAAAAGAGGAGGAAGAAGAAGCAATGGTAACTTGATTTTGGGGTCAGCAAGATGGCTCGGTGGAGAAAAATATTTTCAGCAAAAACCTGACAACCTGAGTTCATCTCCTCAAACCCATGTAAAAGTGAAGAACTGACTCTAAGTTAATCTCTGGCCTCCACATGTGTACCACAGCACATGAGCACTGCCCCCCACGCAAAATGCACACACACAATAATAAATAAAAATTGAATCTGAGTTTTGGAACCAGAAAATTTATAGATAACCATAAAATTGAAGTGAATTGCTCATAATCATACAGCTAGTTAGTTAAACCTTGCGCATCTAATATTAGAACCTGAGTTTTAGTCCCCAGTTTTTAGTTCACTCTAAGGCCATGCTTTGCTTTCTGGAAATAAACAAGGATAACCCAACTACTCATCTTATCTCTCTCATAACCCAATTCTAGCCTTTCCTTCTGCAAAGAAGGAAGCCTGCTTACCGTGTGGTAAGATCTGAAGGATGCTGCCAGTCCGGGTTCTGCGTATGAACTTGATCCATCAGGGCGTCTAGCTCTCCCAAGGTACCTGCGATAGAGGATGAGTGCTGAGTAAGCAGTTGAGTGCACTTTGTTCACTTAGATCAAAGCAAAGCACATGCTTCAGGAGAAAAGAAATAGGCACTTGACCTGCTCTGGTTATCACAATCAACCAGCACAAAGACTGTAAGCCAGAGGGAAACACTGCTTTTGGATGATTTGGGGAAACAGAAATGGCAGTGATCACTCCTTCAACGCTTATCCTGTGAGGTATGAAAGACTTCACAGGGACCTAGGAATGTGGCAGGGAACAAGACATCCTGTCTGTCTCTGTCTTCACTTCAGCTTCACTTCAGGAGGGGGAAGAAGCAATGGTAACATGATTTTGGGGCCAGCAAGGTGGCTCAGTGGAGAAAAGCATTTTTGGCAAAAACCGGATAACCTGAGTTCATCTCCTCAAACCCATGTAAAAGTGAAGAACTGACTCTAAGTTAATCTCTGGCCTCCACATGTGTACCACAGCACATGAGCACTGCCCCCCACGCACAATGCACACACACAATAATAAATAAAAATTGAATCTGAGTTTTGGAACCAGGAAATTTATAGATAACCATAAAATTGAAGTGAATTGCTCATAATCATACAGCTAGTTAGTTAAACTAATGTGGGAGCTAAGTGATTTCAAGTGTAGTAAGGAGATAAGCAAGTGGCTACTCAGATTGGGGTGTGGAACTAGGGGAAGGCTAGTGAGGGATCTGAAGGATGCATAGAATCAGTGAGGTAAGTAGGTTAAGAAAAGTAGACGATACAAAGGCTCAAAGACAAAGGACAGTAAAACACATTGAAGGGAAGAGAGTTTAAAAGAGATGGAGACAGGCCCTCTTTATTAACAAGATAAACTGGTAAAGAGCTCTTTGAGAACCTGACAACGTACCAGACATTTCATGTCATCTTAGTTTATCCTATAGTGTGCTTTGCTATGAGGAGACACCATGAGCAAGGTAACTTCTATAAAAGAAGGCACTTAATTAGGAGCTTGCTTAGTTTGCTAGAGCAGCTTGTAGCCTCACAAGACCTGACACGGACTGCTGAAACCTCCAAGTCCACCCTTAGTGACATACTTCCTCCAACAAGGTGACAGCCCCAATCCTAAAACAGTGCCACTAACTGGTGGAGGACCAACCATTCAAGCATATGAGCCTATGGGGGCCTTCTTATTCAATCTACCACACAACTGTTCACTGAGATATATAATAGACTTTGGTATAGTTAATTTCACTGTGTGTATTAAAAATCATGTATATTGGGGCTGGAGAGATGGCTCAGTGGTTAAGAGCACTGACTGTTCTTCCAGAGGTCCTGAGTTCAATTCCCAGCAACCACATGGTGGCTCACAACCATCTGTAATGGGCATCTGACGTACTCTTTCTTCTGGGTTTGTATCTAAAGACAGCTACAGTGTACTCATATAAATAAGAATAAATGAATCTTTTTTAAAAAAATCATATATAAATGTTCTAATACCATTTGAAAGATAAAAAATTACAGCTCAAGGAAGTGAACTTGTCTTACCTATTTAATAATCCAGAATTTAGAATGTTATTGTGTGAGACCATGCTCTTTTCACAATGTGATATGCTTTTTCAAAAAAAATTTATGGGCCAGGTATGGTGGTGCATGTCTTTAATCCCAACACTCAGGAAGTAAAGGCAGACAGACTTCTCTGCATTCAAAGACAGCCTAGTCCACACAGTGAGTTCCAGGACAGCCAGGACTACATAAAGAAATGCTGTCTCAAAACAAAATATACAAATAAAAAAACACACAAAAACAATCTGCTTTAAATTTATGTGCATGTATGTATGTGAAATATATGTATGCCTGGTGTCTATAGAGGTCAGAAGGCATTGGTTTCCCTGAAACTGGAGTTACGGATGTTTGTTAATCACATGTGAATGCTGGGAACAAACCTAGGTCCTTTGCAAAAACATTCAAGTCCTAGTTGTGACAGGGCAAAGGTTCTTCCATCTTGTGTCAGCTACAGCCATCTTTGGTTTAACTTGAAACTGACTCCACCTCACTTTCTATACACTCCACCCTACCCCTGCTCTATGAAATGTCCCTCCTAACATGGTGCACGTTTTGGCTTCTGTTAAACTGCTTGCTTGCTTTACTTTCTTCTGCAGGATGCTCCGTGAGAAGTGCTTCTCTCCATCTGGTCTAATGCAGACTGTCAACAGTCTTTAGTTGTGCTGGATGGTCTCTGGGTCTCTACCCTGCAACACTAGTAGCCTCTGAACTATCTTTCCAGCCCTGAAATGCTCGTAATCTTAACACTTGGGAGGCTAAGGTAACATGGGAACAAGTTAGACCCCATTTCCATGGCTTACAGAATAATTCTGACTTGGCAATAAATATACAGCTTTGGTATCAACAAATTACAGCTCTAAGTTTAGGTCAATCAGAACTTATCTCAGCTGCAGAAGTTGTGGATAAACTTCTACAGACTGACATCTTTTGTCACGGGACAGGACTTTTGGTCTTTCATTATTAATTTGGGAATAACTCTGGGAGTTGTTCTAATTTTAACTCTTGTTCTTCTAGTCATCTTCTGAAGACTAAAAAGTGCCCTACATGCCACATGACAAGATCTGCAAGCCCTTAAACTGACAAATCAGAAAGGAGGAAATCAGCCCACTGGCAATGGTGACCAGGCAGCCAGCACAGTTTAAAGACTTGAGGCTCATTTTTAGCTCCATAAATAACTCTTCTCTGATTCTTTTTTTCCTTTTTTTCTTTTCTTTTCTTTTCTTTTTTTCTGAGACAGGGTTTCTCTGTGTAACCCTGGCTGTCCTGGAACTCACTCTGTAGACCAGGCT
>NW_022196900.1:85567055-85575864 GCF_008632895.1 Mastomys coucha
TCAGAAATCCACCTGCCTCTGCCTCCCAAGTGCTGGGATTAAAGGCGTGCGCCACCACTGGCCGGCTCTTGGGGACTTTCTTATGATTCATTTTATGTCTGTCCCTGAGAAAATTATGTCTGAGTCTTTTTAGCAAAGTCCTAAACTTACTATTATCCCTCTGCTTTTACAGAAATAACTTTATCTGGTCCTATCTGGAAGCCCTCCTTAAGCCCTGGAGCTTGTGGTAAGCATAGAGACACTATAAATATCCAGAATCTTCTCAGTGTATCCCCCTAAGCAAACTCAAACAGTATAATTGGAAAAGGATAGACTTAGAGATAGTTGACAAACTCTGAGCAGCCAGAACTGGCAATAGATCAAAGGACTCCTATAATAGACTTAGAACTCTTTGAAAATGTAGTTTAAAGGTAGAGAGTTATATGTGGTATGCCCCTGGAGGAGTAGAACACAGTAAGAAAGACGAATCAATTAAAATAACCTTTCTAATACTAGATAGAGATGATGAAAATATTTAAGTAAAAGGAGTTAGGTATCAGGATTTGCCATCCATAAAAAGACTGGTTCAGATATTTTCTATTTGTCTGGAGTGCTTTGAAATCGCAACTGCTGCCAGCCTAAAAACAGGATGTCCTATATTAAACATTTTGCTTTGGCAGAAATATTCTTTAAAATGGAGTTATGGGTCTGATAATAAAATGAAATCTGTTCTATCTGTACTTGTTGAATGTAACTGAACCTGTAACTTGGACATACAATGAAAAATCAAACACATGGCCAGAGACTAAATAGTATGATCTGTACTTCTTGGGAAATCATGCCTGTCTTTTTTTTTTTTTTAATGAAATCTGTATAAATAAAGAAGCAGCCTAGTTGCTAATCAGTCAGAGCTAGTTCCCTGACCACTGAGCTTGAATTGCTCCTCCCTCACAAAAAAAAAACCCCTTATCTCCTCTAAGGGTCAGCCATGGGTTCAGGGTACTCTGGGCTACAGAGGTCATACCTCAGAAATGAATAAACAAAAACAAAAACCCAAAATAAACAAAAAAGAAAAAAGAAAACCAGTACCAACAACAACAACAACAAAACCCTGGAACTTGGAGCCAGAAAGATTCCTTAGTACTTAATGCTCTTACAAAGGCTGTGGTTCAGTCCTCAGTACCCATATGGCTAACAACTGTTTGTAACTCCAGTTCCAGAGGATCCAACATCCTCTTATGGTTTCCACAGTACTAGGCATGCATGAGGTATACACTGATATATGCAGCCAAGATACCCATGTATATAAAATAAAAATAAATCTTTAAAAAGAAAACCTGAAACTCAGGCTTACACTAAATAAAAATTATACCCTAGCTAGGAAACAGTTTACCTAGACCAGTGGTTCTCCAATTTTAGTACGTATTCTGATTAGATGGAGATCACAAAACACATTGCTCGTGTCTCATGCACACCAAGGTTCCCGATTGTATAGCTCTGGGATTTCATATTCTAAGTGACACTCACACTGCTGGTCCAAGACCTCTCTTTTCCATATCGCCTTAAAAAATGCTAGGATAAAAAAACCAGGCGCCGGACAGTGGTGGCGCATGACTTTAATCCCAGCAGTTGGAAAGCAGAGGCAGGCAGATTTCTGAGTTCAAGGCCAGCCTGGTCTACAGAGTGAGTTCCAGGACAGCCAGGGTTACACAGAGAAACCCTGTCTCGAAAACAAAACAAAACAAAACAAAAACAAAAAAACAAAACAAAAAAGCAAAAAAAGAAAACCCACCAGGCTAGCCTTAAACTCAGAAATCCCCCTGCCTCTGCCTCCCGGTGCTTCTCTCTCTCTCTCTCTCTCTTTTTTTTTTTCCATTTTGTTAAGTTTGGTTTTGTTGTTGTTGTTGTTTTAGAAAAGAGAAAAAGAACATGAAGTTAGGTGTGTAGGAAGTTGTGAATGGAAAGTATATGATCAAAATATACTGTATGAAAAAAATCCAAATTCTTTATACACACATACACATACACAATTGCTTCTGCATGTTTAACCATTTCCTAGAACAAGGTAATGAATACAAATGTAAACAAGGGTAAATCCTGCTCAGTTCTGAGACAGCAAAGAGATTATCTTCCTAGTTTTTAAACTTATTCTTATAACCAGTAAAACACACACACACACACACACACACACACACACACACACAGTTATCTAAATAGAAAACTCAACTTAAAGAAGTTTGAGGGGTATTCCCCATCTTTCTGAAAAGTTGTACATTACTAATTACATACAATCATATCTTTAAAAGGAAAAAGGGATTAAGATACTACATACTGAGCCAGGATCATTACTTTTGTTGTTTGTCACAGGGCCTTACTATGTAGTCCCAGCTGACCTGGAATTCCATATGTAGACCAGACTGGCCTCATATTCACAAAGATCTGTCTGTCTCTGCTTCCAGAGTGCTGAGATCAAAGGTGTGTGTTACCACACTATACCTGGATTGGATTCGTTTTTTAAAGATACTATACTGTATAGAGCTGAGCAACTGAGGCAGAATGTGAGATGCCAGTAGCCATGGGTCCTACAGGCTATCCTACCCCATCCATTTAACTACACAAAAATGGGTTTTGCCATGGTTTGTTCCTTGAACATGGCACCTTGGCAGCGCTGGGAGAAAGGATGATGCAGAGTGGCAGCATATTAGGGACATTCACAACCATCAGAATAGGCATACAAAGCCAAACAAGACACATTGCCTGCTACACGGATTTCCTGTGACATCCTGACTTTTGTACTGTAACAGAATGAAGTTTTTACAAAATGGGTTGGCAAGATGGCTCAGCAGGTCAAGGCAGTTGCCAATATCCCTGCCAACCTAAGTTTGGTCCTCAGAAAATGAAGGACAGAACCACTCTAGCCAAGTTGTCCTCTTTATTCTCAAGCACATATTGCCCGCCCCCCCTTAATCACTACACCTGATCTACCTTCTTAGAGCCTGAAAAAAATCATTTGCTTCAAAGATATACTTTTTGGGGTTCTTCAAATACTCCATTGCAGGGAGCAAGAAGCCCTCAAAGTGTACTGGTGACTTGGTCCCAGTCATGTCAAGAACCAAAGCCTCAGAACCACAGACTGGCAAAATTCTTCCTGGGGTGAGACTTCAAAGGGATAGCAAAGCTTTCCTCTTGTCCAAGTTGATGACCTGTGTAGAAAATGTCCACTGTAGCTCCTCTCCCCTGATGTTTATGGCCTTCACTGTAGCTCCTCTCCCCTGATGTTTATGGCCTTCAGACTACTTCCCTACTGAGATCTCTCTACCAGGCTCAGTTGTATCCAACAACCTGGCCTCCTAATTCGCTGTGTTTAATAAAAATACTGAGCTTCCAAGGAGCTGCTATTTTTCAGCGGGGAGCCCAGTGCACCTGATCTTGGTTATGTGTGTGCCTGTGTGTGTGTGTTACTTTTTCATGTCCCTGCCTATGTAGGTCAATCCCTAGAGCTATGCAGAGAATTTCATCAATGTATCCTCTCTGCAGGCGATGCCTTTGTTTTTGATGGCCTTCATATAAGAGAGGCCATTAAAAGCATGCACCTGGCACTTCAGAGGCAGAGGCAGGCAGATCTCTGAGTTCCAAGCCAGCCAGGTATACAGAGTAGTGAGTATCAGGACAACCAGGAGTACACAGTGAAACCCTGTCTTGAAAAATCGAGAGGGGAAAGGGGAGAGAAAGAGGAGGAGAGAAAAGGGGGAGAGATAGAGGGGAAGGGGGGAGGAGAGAGAGAGAGGGAGGGAGAGAGAGGGAAAGAGGAGGGGAGAGAGAGAGAGAATATCCAGTGTCAAAACCTCTTCCACCCAGAGAGCCATGGAGATTTGGACTAGTCTTGGGCTTACCTATTTCAGTGTGATATTGGGCACATGTATGCACACAGTACATACACACAAAAACACAATAAATGAGTATAATTTAAAAATTTAGAAAAAATATATTGCCAAGGCAGGTGTGGCTACCCAGGCCTTTAATCCCACATGTGGGAGGCAGAGGCCTGTGAGTCTCAGTCTCATTTACTCTACATAGTGAGTTTCAGGACAGCCAAGGCTATAAAAGACTCAAGGATCTGAACCGTGCCCCCTATCATTTTTTTTTTATAAGATACTACAATGCCCAGCTGGAAGCTACTGAGGAAGCTAATACAGAAAAATCATTTGAACTCAGATGCTTGCCTGGGCAATATTATATAAAGTATTAAAAAAAAAATCAAGGTCCAGAATTGTTAAATAATTTGTCTAAGGTCATATGCCTAGTGACAGACACAGAGTTTCAACAATGTAATATTAGCAGAGGTGAGTCCCCTTGAAAGCAAGAATCCTATTAAGAGTATGTCTTACACATCCTCACTCTATTTAATACAGCACTGGGTAAAGAGGGTGCAACAATTCTCTTTCTGTCGATGCAACAAGAAATGTTACTTCTTTTTGTTCTTTTGTAGGTTTTTGTTTTGTTTTGTTTTCTCCCTTGAGACAGTTCCTCTATAAAGCCTTGACTATACTGAAACTCATTCTGTACACCAGGCTGGCCTCAAACTCACAGAGGTTTCCCTCTGCCTGCTTCTATCTCCCAGGTACTAGGTATGCCACCACAGTCTGCAAAAATGCTAATTCTTAGAGGTTGTGGCCTTTAATCCCAACACTTGGGAGATGGATATCTGCATTAGAGATGCAGTGAGGCCAGCCTGGTCTACAGAGTGAGTTCCAAGACAGCCAGAGCTATACAGAGAAACCCTGCATCGTAAAACCAAATAAATAAAACAAATAGAAAGATAGAACAAACTTGTTTCTAAGAGCAATTTTTATTAAGAAGATTCACTAATTTGGAGATGATGGTGGCTAATATTCACCAAGCATACATGCACCAGGTTCTGTTTTATATACATCAATGAAATTCTAACAATCACTAAGAATAATTTGTCTTCTTCATGAGAAAACTCAAGTCTAGAGAAGATACTCAACCACTATCTAATATCTTGACTGGTAAGCCAGACTCAAACTCAGGTGAGGCCAATAACCCAAAATCTATTTTAGTTCTTTGCTCCAACCTCTTCTTCCTCCAAATTTAGAGATGCTAACAAGAATTGGAACGTTTAAATGTCCTCTTCTCTTCATAGTCTCTAGCAGATGGGTTCTCTTGGACCAGCAATCAGTATCATGATTTTATTTTTAGGTTGTGGCTAAAAGGTAGTAAAGACTGTCCTTTGTTCTGTGGCTAAATGAAATTCATCTACCAAAATCTGTAGGGGGAAAAAACCCTTATACTTCAGTAATTCAACCATGAATATAAACCTTAACTTATAAATATGAAGCTGGTATTGGGGGAAATTCCATTTAATAAGTGACCTTAATAATCTGCAAAGTGGTGCTGCAAAGATGATTCAGGTTAACAGCACTGGCTGTTCTTGCAGAGGATATGGGTTCCGTTCTCAGCACCTACAGCAGCTCACAGTCATTTGTAACTTCAGTTCCAAAGGATCCAATGCCCTCTTCTGGCCTCTTGCTATCACCAAGCAAGTACATGGTACACATGTATACATTTAGATAAAACATTCATACACACAAAATAAAAATAAATATTAAAAAGAGTTGAAAAGTAAATTGTATCACAAATCAAGAGAATAGATATGAGTAGCTGCTATCCCAATTCTGACAAGTTTTATAGCTCACCTTATTTTGTACAGTATAAAGCCAAAGGATAAAATTTATCATCTGGCTAGTAACTAGAACATATCCTAGCACTAAAAGGTTATTAACGGAATCAGTTTGATACCATCCTTAGGAATGTAAGGTTCAGTAGCAACAGAGTATAGGAATAAACAACTATAATACACAGATGAGTGGGACTCAGAAGAGAACAATCATAAATTGGTAAGTGATAGTTAACAAAGCAGCAGAAGCACTCTGGCAGTGACATAGGATTAAAGAAAACCTCAACAGAAAAAACAATGACCTATTTTAGGGTGTCTTTAAAGGCAAGAAGCCTGGCTCTATAGTTGATTCTTTTTTCACTATGAAACCTACTTATGGGCTGGTGAGATGGCTCAGCAGGGAAGAGCACCAACTGCTCTTCAGAAGGTCATGAGTTCAAATCCCAGCAACGACATGGTGGCTCACAACCACCTGTAATGAGATTTGATGCCCTCTTCTGATGTGTCTGAAGACAGCAAAAGTGTACCTACATATAATAAATAAATAAATCTTTAAAAAAAAAAAAAAAAAAAGAAACCTACTTATATGATTAAGAATCTCCTCTCCCCAAACCTAAGAAATTCTTCTGTATATCCATGAGACCAAAAGATAATGCTAGGTGACTTTCTTTCTTTCTTTCTTTCTTTCTTTCTTTTTTTGGGTTTTTTTGAGACAGGGTTTCTCGGTATAGCCCTGGCTGTCCTGGAACTCACTCTGTAGACCAGACTGGCCTCGGAACTCAGAAATCCACCTGCCTCTGCCTCTCAAGTGATTAAAGGCATGTGCCACCACTGCCCAGCAACTTTCTTTTTCTTGAGTCAAAATCTCTCACTGAATCTGGAACTCTCCAATTGGCCAAGTTGGCCAGTGAGCTTCTGGGATCTTCCTGTCTCTGCCTCAGTGCTAAGACCTACATGTACAAACATGCACAAAACATAAATAATAAAAATGTAAATAACTACAAGACTACTTTTCTAATTTAATTGACCAATTATTAAGTGAAGAAAATTAGAAAGTACCTTTAGGGACTGCATTTATGGCTTGATGGTATAGTCAATGCTTAGGACATGGGACACACACAGGGCAGGTGTGGTGGTGGTGAGGACTGATTTTAACCATTTAATTAATGAAAAGGGATCATAAGAAGTTAAGGGTTTTGCCAGGCATGGTGCCAGGCATGGCGGCACACACCTTTAATCCCAGCACTTGGGAGGCAGAGACAGGTGGATCTCTAGGAGTTCCATGCTAGCCTAATCTGCTTAGGGAGTTCCAGGTTAGCCAAGGCTATAAGGTTGAGACCCTGTCTCAAAACAAACAAACAAACAAAAACCCCAAATCACAAATATAAAAAGACTTTAGGGGCTGAAGACATGGCTCAGCAGTTAGCTCTGGCTGCTCTTCCAGAGGATCTGGGTTCATTCCTAGCACCCACATGGCAGATCACAACTGTCTGTAACTCTAGTTCTAGTGGATCCTATACTTTCATATAGATATACATGCAGGCAAAACACTAATGCACATGAAATAAAAATAAATAAATTAAAAAAAAGATTTTACCTAAGTACTACTTAAAGGAAAAACTATAACTTTAAATGTTTAGAGAAAACAGATTTGAAGTTAATGATCTAAGCCTTTATATTAAAGAACTGACAAACAAGAAAAAAATTAAACCCAAAGCATGTTAAGAAGGAAAAGACCAGCAAGCAGAGGCACTTGTCACCAAGTCTGATGACTCACATAGGAGAAGGAGAAAACTGACTCTAGTAAGTTGTCTTCTGAGCACATTCGTGCTGCAGCACATGTATGCATATGTACTGCTCACACACACACACACACACACACACACACACACACACACACACACACAAACCAACTTTTTAGAAGTATGAAAATAAAACCTAATTTGTGGGGGAAAACATCAGTAAGTTTGATAAATTCCTAGATAATACTGTTCAAGAAAGCCAAACAAGAAAAACACAGCTCCCCTCACAGATCACCACAGGTCAGCACTAGATCTGAAATTGAGTAACTCTACATATCCCCAAGCAATTAGAATAATAATAGAGAATATTACAAATAATTTTACTTTAATAGCCCAGGCTATCCTATGTAGACAAGGCTCGTCTTGAACTCAGAGAGGTCTGCCAGCCTTTGCCTCCTGAGAGCTTGGATTAAGAGTATGCCAATACTGCCCAGTTAAAAATCCTCTTAAAAACTCTGGTAGGATGGCTCAACAAATAAAGGTGCTTGATGTTTAAGCCTAATAACTCAAGTTCAAGCCCTGGAACCCACAGAAAGGTAAAAGAGAACTGACTCCACAAAGTTGTCCTCTGACCTCCACAAGCATGCTGTGTCAAGCAATCCACTCAACATCTGACTGTCTGTCTGTCTGTCTTTCTCTCTCTCATACATACAATTTTAACAAACTTTAAAAAAAATAGCAAACCAAGTAAAGGTGAGTTAAGACTAAGAAAGGTTATGTAAGTTGGCCTAACAGGACAGAGGCAAGCATGGCATGTGTAAACCCTAAATTCAGTTTCCAGAATCACAAAACTCAACCTATCAATCAATGAAAAACAATATAATACAGAATAAAATAAAAATACTATTAGGGCATTTGTAAGTGCAATATATAAACATAGAAAACACATTTAACAAAATTTGTTACTTATTCATGACAATAGGGCGAGAAAAATAAAAGGCTTATAAATTGGAATCAACTGTCTTTATTTAGATATCAGAACACAACAAATTCTAAAATATCTACTAAAAAAGTTCATAAAACTAACATGAAAATTCAGCATAATTTATATAATATAGTCATATAGTAAAAATATAAAAATCAGCATTTCTATATTCTAGCAATGACCAATAATAAAAAGTAAAATATCATTTAATACAGCACAAAATGTGTACAAGACCTATAATAAATAAAAGCAAAAACACAAGAGATTTTAAAAATACATTAATACATGGAAAAGATATCAAAGATGTTCAAAGATGAAAGCAGAGGAGGATCAGCAGTTCCAGTCATTCCCAAATATATGACGAGTTCAAGGCCAACCTGAGTTATAGGAGAGCCTGTCTCAAAA
>NW_022196900.1:85576064-85588540 GCF_008632895.1 Mastomys coucha
CACTCACACACACATATACCCCAGGACTATCTGTAAGTAAATAATTATTAATCCAACAATATTAGACAAAGATATTTGGGAATATATATAAAATCAGGAATAAAAGATAGGTTAACACTGAAAAATCAACTATAACTCTATATTAGTAGAAATAACTACTATGTGATCATTTCAGTAGACACATTTAAAATATCCATTTCCAATGAAATATTTGACAATCTCATTTCCAATGAAACTTGAAAACTATAACTGAAGGACCATCTTCAAATTAATAAAGTATACTCAAGAGAAACTTATAGAAAATACTATTATAACTGATAAAATATTCAATGTTTTCCCCTAATACTAAAAAAATGATTTCATTACTTGTATTAAATGTTGCATTTAGATGCAATATGGTAAAAAAGCAAATAAAAAACAAATAAAAGCATATTTGCTAACAGCATAGTTATTTGTATGGACCTGAAAACGGCCCAAGCATGGTGGCACAGGCCTTTAAACCCCAGCACTCCAGAGGCACAGACAGGCAGATCTCTGCAAACCTGCTTTACATAGTTCTAGAACATAGTCTCAAAACAAAACAAAAACCAAAAAACCACCCGATGAAGGGCAGAGAAGTGGCCCTGAGTTTGAATCCCCAGCAGCTAAGCTAGGATCATCTGTGTTGGCACACGCCTTTAGTCCCAGCATCTGGGAACAGAGGCAGGCAAATCTCTGAGTTCAAGGCCAGCCTGGTCTACATATAACAGCAATCCAGGATAGCCAGTGCTACAAAGAGAAACCGTGTCCTGAAAAATAAAACAAAGTGTGGCCACACATGCCTATCAGTCCAGAGCTGGAGGCAGTGACTGATGGATCTAGGATCTTGAGAGATTATTTAGCCTGCCTAACCCAGGGGCTTGAAGTTTGATGAAGAGACCCAGTTCTCAAGTAAGTATGGCAATGTAGAAGAATATCATATTAGCAGTCTTCCTCTGGCTTCTGTACATGTATACACACACAAAGAAAGAAAGGAGGAAAAAAGGAAGATCCTTTTATTATTATTATTTTTTTGAGACAGGGATTTTCTACAAAGCCCTGACTGTCCTGGAGCTTGTTATGTAGACTAGGTTGGCTCCAATTTTCAGAGATCCACCTGTCACTGCCTCTCATGTGCTGGGATTAAAAGTGTGTGCTACCATGCCCAGCTCCTTGATGAAATCTATTTAAAAACCTAATAAGCAAGTTTTGATTTATAAGAATCAACTGAGGGGTTGGGGATTTAACTCAGTGGTAGAGCGCTTGCCTAGCAAGCACAAGGCCCTGGGTTTGGTCCTCAGCTCTGGAAAAAAAAAAAGCATCAACTGAATTTTATGTACTATCACAGGAGAGGTACTTATTTGTGGGTGTGTAGGAGATGTTTTTCTTTTTTGGAGACAGGGTCTTATGTAATTCAGGCTGGTCTCAAACCCCTTATCTTCCTGCCTCAATCTCCTGAATGCTGAGATTACATGTATCATACCTAGAGAGACATTAAATTCTAAAATCTATCTTTGACAAAAGCATTACCATATGAAATACTAAGGGATACCAAAGATGTGCAAGAATGTACATTAAAAGCTATACAATAGCTATATACAGAGGTTCAAGCCTGTGAGACTTAATACTAAGAATATAAAGCAGGAGAATAAGCAGTTTAAGGCCAGTCTGGGCTACAGAACAGCTTGAAGACCCTGGAGGTTACAGAATACTGTTGAAAGAAGTTAAAGATTTGAATAATTATCGATCATTCTTAATAACAAATCAAAATATTCTTGCTAAATTTTACCCAATTTCTATAAATTCAATGTAATTTTAATAAAAGTCCAAGCAGGCTTTTTAAATAAATTGACAAACTGACTCTAAAGTTTATCTATTGGGAGGCAGAAATGATGGCTCAGTAGTTAGGAGCACTGGCTGCTCTTCCAGAGAACCTGGGTTTAATTTCCAACACCCCCCATGGCAGCTCGCAACCATCCTGTAACTCCAGTTTCAGGAGATACAATGCCCTCATCTGACTCTGAGGATACATGTACAGTCATACATTCAGGCAAATACTCCTATACATAATAAAATAAAAATGAAATAACATTTATGCATCAGTACAAAGAAAATATAAAATAGCCAAAATAACTGCATAATAAAATTAATGGAATATATTATAATTTTTCTCTATAGGCTTAAGTTAAACGATTTTTTAACAAAGATACAAATGTAACTTAGTTAAAAATGAGTTGTTTTACAGTCAGTAAAGAAACAACTAAAATTCAGGCCAACAAAATGGCTCAGAGATAAGGTGCTACCTACCAAGCTAATGACCTGAGGTCGCTCTCTGATACCCACATGGTGAGAGTAGAGAACTGATTCTGCAAGTTGTTCTCTGCCTTCCATGTTCATGCTGTAGCACGTAAATACTCAAGACAGAAAATCAAATGTCATTTTTAAAAATTAATAAAATAAAGAAAAATGCAACAAAAACCACTTTGACTAAGGATTTTTACTATGTACAAAATAATTTCAGGATGGGTAATAGATCTAATTCTCATAGCTAAGACTGTAAAAGACAAGGCAGTAATTCTGACTTTGACTTAGATAGAAGACTCTTAACACACAAAAATATATAACTCATAAAATAAAAGAATCAATGACAAAAATCAGATTAAATAGTATGTAGATTCTTCAAAACTTATGAAAATAAAACTACCACTTACTTGATCTACATTTAGATATGTATCACAAGGAATTGAGTTAAGCATGGTGGCTCATATTTGTAATTTTTTTTTTGGTTTTTCAAGACATAGTTTCTCTCTATAGCCCTGGCTGTCCTGGAACTCACTCTGTAGACCAGGCTGGCCTCAAACTCAAAAATCCGCCTGCCTTCTGCCTCCCAAGTGCTGGGATTAAAGGCGTGCGCCATCACTGCCCGGCTTCTTATTTGTAATCTTAGCTTTCAGGAGGCTAAGGTTGGGAGAATAACCACAAATTTGAAGCTGGCCTGGGCTATATAATGAGTTTCAAGGCAGCCTGAACTCCATCTTAAAACAAACAACAGACGACAAAAACAAGCAACCACAAACTCTCCAAAGGATATACTTACGGATCTATGTTCACAGCAGCACTATTCACAACAACCAGGCTTATGCTATATACACATATACAACATAAGAGGTTAAAAAGAGTTCCTGTCACATGCCACAATATGAGTGAGTCTTGAACACATTAAGTGGAGTTAAGTTACTTCTAAGAAAACAAAGTTTGTATGTTTTCATCGATATGAAGTAGTTAAATTCATAATAACTGCAGACAGATTGATACTAAGCAGGGACTGGGGGTACAGAGAAAGGAGCTGCTTATTGACAGGCACAGAGTTTCAGATTTGGAACATGAAAAACTCTGAAGACTTACACGACTGAATACCTGATTTGCATGACACTTATTAAAAAATTTAAAAAAAAATAAATGCTGGTATAAGAGTAGGATTCAGCTAGGAGGAGCTCCAAATGGTCAAGTTTGAGATCAAACTGACCAGCAAAAAGACTAGGAACTGGGACTGGAAAGATGGCTGTGCTGCTTGCTGTAGAGTACCTGGGTTCAATCTCCTACACCCATACAGCTGTTCACAACCATCTGTGACTCCAGTTCCACGGGTACCAGGCACAAACACAATGCACAATCATTCATGCAAGCAAAGCATTCACACACATAACCTAACTTTAAAAACCCAATGTGGGCTGGAACATATATTTAAGCACACATGTAAGGAAACAAGAAGTGAGTTGTAGGTGGATATGGTCAAAATACATTGCATACATGTATAAAACTGTCAATATGTATTCTAAAATAGAAAGACTAAAGATTAGAGAGAGAGGACGGGAGTAGAAACACTTTCTGTGTCCTGCTACGACAGCCGGTTCAGAGGAAGATCATTAACAAATGTTCAAGCCATTAGGCAAAGTTAGTTGAAGGGGATAGGATACTCACACGGTCCTAAGGCATCACCCCATAAACAACAGTAATCAGAGGGTAAACCTGTACCTTATACCGAAAAGTCCACTAACAGCTTGATAAACTTGGTAACATTAGTTCAACAGCCTGTCACTAAGTGTCAGGGTATATAGAACACAAAGGCACCTAACAGCCCTCTAAACTAACTCTGCCCAGAAGGCTTAATCTGAATTTAATCCTGCTTCTAGTTTACAGAAATATAGGAAATGAAAATCAAACTAAATGACACTAAAGAAGTGATCAGACAAAATTAAGAATATGAAAAAGAGTCTGAGACGGTAATTAAAGATGGAAACCTTCATCAGATCCTGCCTCAAGTTACCCATGGATACTGGGAACAATTTCAGAAACTGGAATGTGGACTAGAAATTAGATAATCTTAAGAAGTAATAGTTAGCTGGGCAGTGGTGACACATGCCTTTAATCCCAGCAGTTGCGAGGCAGAGGCAGGTGAATTTCTGAGTTCAAGGCCAGCCTTGAACAGCCTACAGAGTGAGTTCCAGGACTGCCGGGGCTACACAGAGAAAAAAAAAAAGCAGTACAATTTAGCTGGGTGAGGTATCACACACCTTTAGCCCAGTGCTTGGGAGGCAGAGGCAGGCAGAGCTCTCAGACTTGACTACAGAGTTCCAGGACAGCCAGGGCTACAAACAGAGAAACCCTGTCTAGAAAAAACAAACTGGAGAGATGGCTCAGTGGTTAAGAGCACTGACTCCTCTTCTAGAGATCCTGAATTCAATTCCCAGCAACTATCTGTAATGGGATCCGAAGCACCCACTCTTCGGGTATGTCTGAAGACAGCTACAGTGTACTCATATAAATAAAAATAAATACATCTAAAAAAAAAGTAATAGGCCAGGCAGTGGTGGTGCGGCATGCCTTTAATCCCAGCACTCAGGAGTTAGAAGCAGTAGATCTCTGTGAGTTCCAGGACAGCTAGGGCTGCACAGAGAAACCTTGTCTCAAGATAAATAAATAAATAAATAAGCAGTGATTATAAAAATTTAACCTTAATAATTAAAATATTAAATTTACCTATCAGTATCAATAACAATAAAAATTCAGTGTTTTGATCAGGACCACTGATAACATATAACAAGAGTTTTTAAAATGTTTATATACTTTACCTAGTAATTCCACTTCTAGGCATTCATCCTATAGAAATAAGAGTTGTATAAAACATTTATTGACCAGAATTTCTACTACAACATACTAATGAAAACAGATACAACCTAATTATCCAAGATAAATTACTTTGTAATTACTACAGAATTTATTTTGGTATTTTGAGACAGGATCTCATGTAACACAGACTGCCCTCGAACAACATTTTCTTTTTAATTTATATTTATGTATTTAAGGAAGAGGTGGCACTCAACACAGAAGTCCAGCAGATCAAACTCAAATCATCAAGTTTTGCTGAAAAGAGCCTTTTCTCACCAAACTATTTCACTGATCCCTAATTTAGTTGAGGGTGGTCTCAAGTTTCTAATATTTCTAAGTACTGAGATTATAGGTGTACTACAGGAGAAGCTAAAAAAAATTAATTTTTGATTCATTTGGAGACAGGATCTCTCATCATGTAGTCTAGGCTCCTGAATGCTGGGATTACAGGTATGTGACACTACCCACTCTTAACTATATACTTTTGTTTACTTATTTATTTTACTTATTCCTTAAAAGTTTATTTTTATCTTACGTTTGCTTACATTAGTGGTTCTCAACCTGTGGGTTTTGACCCCTTTGGGGATTGAGTGATCTTTTTCACAGTGGTTGCCTAGGTCCACTGGAAAACAGATTATCTACATTACGAATCTTTTTTTTTTTTTTTCCGAGACAGGGTTTCAGCCCTGGCTAAACCTGGAACTCACTCTGTAGACCAGGCTGGCCTCAAACTCAGAAATCCGCCTGCCTCTGCCTCTCAAGTACTGGATTTGAAGGCGTGTGCCACCACTGCCCAGAGAATCCTTTTTTTTTTTTTTTTGGATGTGAGCCTAGCCTTTAACTGAGCCATCTCTCCAGCCCCCCACCTTTAAAAAAAAAAGATTTATTTTTTAATTTATTATATGTAAGTACACTTTTTCTTCTCGCTCCAGCCCAGCTCGCTTCAGTCCCACTCACTCCAGCCCAAAGATTTATTTATTTATTATATGTAAGTACACTGTAGCTGTCTTCACACACCCCAAAAGAGGGCATTGGGTCTTATTACCAATGGCTGTGAGCCACCATGTGGTTGGTGGCATTTGAACTCAGGACCTTCGGAAGAGCAGTCAGTGGTTTTTCAAGACAGGGTTTCTCTGTATAGCTTTGGCTGTCCTGGAACTCACTCTGTAGACCAGGCTGGCCTCGAACTCAGAAATCCCCCTGGCTCTGCCTCCCAAGTGCTGGGACTAAAGGCATGTGCCACCACTGCCCGGCTGCAGTCAGTGCTCTTAACTACTGAGCCATCTCTCTAGCCCTTACATTACGATTCTTAACAATAGCAAAATTAGTTATGAAATGTGATGAAAATAATTTTAGCCGGGCGGTGGTGGCGCACGCCTTTAGTCCCAGCACTTGGGAGGCAGAGGCAAGAGGATTTCTGAGTTTGAGCAGCCTAGTCTAAGTTCCAGGACAGCCAGGGCTATACAAAGAAACCCTGTCTCGAAAAAAAAAAAAAAAGAAAAAGAAAATAATTTTAAGGTTGGGGGGCTCATTACAACGTGAGGAACTGTGTTAAAAAGTCATAGTATTAGGAAGGTTTCGAATCACTGGTCTTCATGTACACCACAGGCATACCTGGTGCTAGCAATGGCCAGAAGAGGGCACTGGAACCCCTGAACCGGAGTTACAGAAGGTTATGAGCTGCCATGTGGGTACTGGGAACCAAACCTGGTTTTCAAAAGCAGTAAGTACCCTTAACCATGAAGCCATCTCTCAAGACCCTCGTGTCTAAATTACTGGATGCGCGTGTGTTGCCTATATGATGCATGTGTGATGTGTGTGGGTGTATGACCTACAGTGCACATATGGAGGTCAGAAGCTCCTTCAGGTCTCTTCTTCCATTTTGACTTGGTTCTGGGGACTTAGCTCAACCAGGCTAATGCAGCAAGCACTCATACTTGCTGAGCTATCTAGCTGGCACTTGACTAAAAATCTTAATGTACACCTATGTGGTGGTGGTGCATACCTTTAATCCCAATACTCAGGAGGCAGAGAAAGGTGGATCTCTGAGTTCAAGGCCAGTCTGGTCTACAGAGTTCTAGAACAGCCAAGGTTACACAGAGAAACCCTCTGGGGAAGGTGGGGAGGAGAGATGTGAAACAATTTACAAACTGACAAACTCCTGTACAGGACAGACTGGATCAAATGCTAATTTTGATATTTCTAGGTGGTAGAGTGGATTAAGAAATTGAGAGGATTGCTATGAGTTCAAGGCTGGTCTAGGAAGCACTATGAAACCCTATCACAAAAAATACAAATAAGGGGTTGAAGAGATGGCTCAGCAGTTAAAAGTACTGACTGTTCTTCTAGAGGACCCCAGTTCAAAACCTAGCACCCACATGGCAACTCACTGTCTATAACTCTAGAAACTGACACCCTCAAACAGATATACATGTAGGCAAAGCACCAATGCACATAAAATAAAATTAATTAAAAAAAAAAAGGAAACAAGCAAACAGGAAAAGTAAAGATGAAGACTACATACTTGCCTCATTTGCAATATATGGGATACAAATATCTCAAAACCCTAGTAGCTGGGTATGGTGATTTGAATGAGAATGACCCCATAGTTTGAATATTTGATCCCTGTTAGTGGAACTGTTTGGGAAGAACTAGGAGGTGTGGCCTTATTGGAGAAGGTATATCACTGGGGATGTGCTCTAAGTTTTCAAAAGTACCATGCTTCCCAGCCCCACCCAGGGTCTGTCTGTCTGTCTGTCTGTCTGTCTGTCTGTCTCTCTCTCTCTCTCTCTGCTGTCTGTGGGTAAGGATGTAAAGCTCTCAGCTATTGTTCCAGTGTCATGCCTATCTGCTTCACAACATGATGATCATGGACTAACCTCTGAAACTATAAGCAACCCCTCTTAAATATTTTCTTTTATAAAAATTTCCTTAATCACGGTGTCTCTGAACAGCAATAAAAAGTAAGTAAGACACTGGGGTGTAGCTCAGCTGGAAGAGCCTGGGGAGCACATGAAGCACTGAACTCTATCCCTAGCACTTATAAACCTGGCATGGTGTATACCTGTAATTACAGCACTCAGAAGGTAGTTAAGAAATCCCTTCATCTTCTCACTTAGGAGGCAAAGGCAGGAGTATCTCTGTGAGTTCAAGTCCAGCATGAGATAGCCAGTGAGACTCTTGTCTAAAAAAAAAGTTCAGCCGGGCGGTGGTGGCGCACGCCTTTAATCCCAGCACTTGGGAGGCAGAGGCAGGAGGATTTCTGAGTTCGAGGCCAGCCTGGTCTACAGAGTGAGTTCCAGGACAGCCAGGGCTACACAGAGAAACCCTGTCTCAAAAAAAAAAAAAAAAAAAAAAAAAAAAAAAAAAAAAAAGTTCAGGTTCTGCCTCAGCTACACAGTGGTAAAAGGCCAGCCTTATATAAATGAAACCCCATCTCAAAGACTCTCCAAACACTTAAGACTGTGCATATGTACAATGTGACTACTATATAGGAAAAGTGACACAAAAACTTAGTACTGGGCTAGGAAGATGGTTCACTGGGTACAGTGCCTGCTGCACAAACACAAAGACCTGAATGGGGATTCCTAATACCAATGCAAAAAACTGGACAGAACAGTAAATATCTGTAAGTCAACAGCAGTGAGAAAGCAGTAAGTAGATCCTAAGGATTTGCTAGCCAGCCAGCCAGTCTATCTAAAGTGGTAGTCAGCTCCATGTTCAGTGTGAGAGTGAAGTAAAGTGCAGACATTGGATTATTAATTCCAGGCTTACACACAACACACACACACACACACACACACACACACACACGGGGCGAAAAAGGGCTGATGAAATGACTCACTGAGTAAAGCCACTTAATCATTATTTATATTACAATTTATGTGTTTTCATATATTTACATGTATATATAACATATATTACATGTATGTGTATTTGTGTGTGTGTGTATCCACCCATTCCCTGGAACCTATATAAAGGTGGAAGGAAAGAACTAACTCCACAAAGCTTTCAGTCACATGCCAGACACATGCCAGATGCCATGGTATATATATCCACACAATAGTAATAAATATAGTTTAAAAGCAATAACAAGCTCTTCTCTCTCTCTCTCTCTTCTCTCTCTTCCCTCTTAGCCTCTTGCTTTTCTTATCTTTACTTTCTCCTCCTCCCTTCCCCCCACCCCCACGGCTGGCCTCTACTTTCCTATCTCTTCTCTCTCCTTTCTATAATAAAACATCTTACAACCAAAAAAAAAAAAAAAAGCAATAACAATAAACCATACTAGATTACTGAAAGACAAAAATGTCAGAGATACAGGAAATCTTTAGAATAACTAGACAGGAAAATATTAATAGATGTCAAAAAGAATTTCCTATAAGTCAACTTTTAAAAATCTCATTATAGAATGTTTCCAATGTATGTGAAAGTAAAAAAACAAGCAAAACCATAATATACACCTATGGATTCATCACTCAGCTTCATTTATCAACATTTTTGTCAAAGCTATTTCATTTTATTTTAGAAGATTTTTGTTTTATGCCATTTGTTGAGGCTGAAAACATATCACATTATTTTACCTAAAAAACTCTATAATGAGCCAGGCATGGTGGCACACGCTTTTAATCCCAGCACTTGGGAGACAGAAGCAGGAGGATTTCTAAGACTGAGGGCAGCCCGGTTACACAGTGTGTCCAGAACAGCTAGGACTACAAAGAAGACCCTGTCTCTAAAAAACTAAACAGAAATGCTTCACTATGAAGAGAATGAACTTTCTTTCTTAAAGATTTTTGTTTTGTTTTGTTTTATTTTATGAGTGTTTACCTGAACATATATGTATGTGTACTAAATGCAAGTCTAGTCCTGGCAGTGACCAGAAGAGGACATCAGATTCCCTGGAACTGGAATTTCTGGTTTTTTTGTTTTGTTTTTCCACAAATTACAGTTTGTAAATAGTCATTTGGGCTCTGGGAAACCTGGCTTCAATAAAAGCAGTAAGTGTTTTAACCACTAAGCCAACACTCCAGCCCCAAACTTTCTTGTCAATACTGGCATTTAATAAATTCTATTAACTTCAGCTAAATATTGTCCTAAACACTATTATGTTTCATATAAACTAAACTTCATTATTCTCATTTTGCAAACAAGTTTCCAGTGGCTCAAGGTCCCATCTAGTCACAAGTGGTGCCAGGATATAGCCCAGAAGTTGTACCAGTGGGATGACTCAGCAGGTAAACGTACTTGCACGCCCAAATGACCTGAGTTCAATATTTGGGACCCACATAGTGAAAGTAGAAAACTGACTCCTACAGGTTGTCCTCCACACACACATTGTGACTGCACATGACCACATACATGCAAATATGTGTACAAGGAAAATATAACAAGAAAATAAATAAAAATAAACCTAGAAGTCTGAACTTTATTTTTTTTTCGACCACTAAAGTCTGCTGCTTTCCTACTGTATTTCTAGCCATTCCTTAAAAATATAATATAAATTGTAGTAATTTTGGGAGAGAAATTGCTGAATAAGAAAGCAAATAGAAAGGATGAAAAAAAGTGAACCACTGTGCCTTGCTTTGCATGAGAAATTTTCTTTGAACACCTCAAATGAAAAAGAAAAATATACCTAGATATCAGCACATGCCCTAGGATATCAAAGAGGCTGCCTCAGAGGGAGAGACAAAAACATACAGGCTTTATTAAAACAAGTCTGAAGGTGAGCAAGGGACAAATCTCTGTGAAGTCTGCCCTCCAACAACTGGGTGGGAAAATGTCTTTACTTGAACCAGACCTAACGGTTCAAACAGACAGACCTCACAAGCAGGGGCTAAGAGAGGAACATCAGTGATAACTGAGTGCTTAATAAAATCTTGAGCAAAAACTAAAGTGACTTATTTTTAAAAATTTCTGATTGCTATTAGCATTCTAAACCTTTAAAAAAAGAAACTACTAACCCAGGATTTTCAAGAGAAAGAAGTTTTCACTGCAGAACAACTTCCCTATGCCCTTCCTTAGGACAGCCCTGAGTACCAGTTCATTAATTGTTCTATGAACCTTTTAGGACATCTTTCTCAATCACCTCCACTCTTCTAAAATACACAGGTGAGTTCTTTCCTGGTTTCTACATTAATCTAAGTGTTTCTTTAGAAAACGAATCAATATTTTAATATAATATTCTCTAGACATGAATTTCCACCGCAGGCCAAGACCCATTGCTTATGTCTCCAGTTCCTAATTTTCAAACTTAACACTTCTAAAAGTACTCTACAAAGTTTGTTGAATAAGGAAAGAAGCTAAACAAAACAGAATACAGAATTACCTTTATGGGAAAAAATCTTTTTATCAGTTTAAAACCACCCAACATTACATGTCTTCAATTCTGCTCCTTTCTCTTTAGAAATTTCCCATCAGCCACTGGTTCAAACTGAATAAGACAGTATAACCTCCACTTTGGCTTGCAACAGCTTCTAATGAAAGACAGGGAGATAAATTTGAAGGATCTAGACCATAGTTCAGACTTTCAAGAGCTTGTACTGAGAATCCAGAATGCAGGATGAAGTCTGAAATGCTTACTTTTTACATTTTAAGCAAAAGGCAACAGGGAAAAAAACTCCACATTTTAAAAGACCCAAAGCAGTGATTAGTAAGGAACTTCACTTCACCCACTTCTACTACTTAACAGTCACAACAACAACAACAACAACAACAACAACAACAACAACAACAACAACAACGGCATCCTCTAAGTTCATAGCCCTCAACTACAGGGGAGAGAGTCACTGGCCAGAACCCTTTCTCTAATGTTTGTTATCCAAACCATTTTGCATAAGTATCTGCTTAAAGAACCCTTTGAAGTAAATCTTTGGATAAGGAAGTTTTCTTTTTCATCAGTTTAAGAAAATTCAAAACAACATCTCAATTTAAGCTCATTACCATGGAAAGAAAATGCCTCCATCCATGTTTTATAAGCCACTCTTTGGTTGCCATGTTACCTTGGTTAGAGTCCCCTGGGTCTTCTATATGAGCCATGACTTTGCTGAGATAAATGTCCTTCTGTTTTTCTAGATCTGATTGTGAAAACATCCTTGAATAAAGCAAACCAGGAAGAAAAACATCCATTAGAACCATAACTATAGTGCTTTGTAGAAAAGTCACATATTGAAAACAGGTAAAACATCCAACTTTCAGAGGCAAATTCTCTTTTAAGATCTAGTGAGAAAAGACAATGTTAGTTATAGTACAAAACTGAAATTAAGCATAGAGTTTAGAAGTAGAGGAAGAAAAAA
>NW_022196900.1:85588550-85627877 GCF_008632895.1 Mastomys coucha
AAAAAAAAAAAAACCTCTGCTAACAAAGAAGAGCAGAAGGTAAAATGAAGCAGCTCTAGACAGAGGAGACATTTGCTGAATAATTCAAGGTTAGCGAACTTGATTGAGCCACACAGAAAAAGGTGAGTAAGATGAAGACTCGGGGGGAAAAAACCTTCCAGTTAAATCTAGCAATTTAGGGCAATCATGCATGACCTTGGCAAAAACAATGTCTTAATCCTTGCTCATGATGATAGTTCTGTATGGAAAGAGTCAGTGGATGAAAATATTGACATTGTAATTTACTAGTGTTCCAAGCAGCCTGATTTGTGGGTTTCACAAATCTAAGAAATTCACAAAGTGGGGCTGGAGAGATGGATCAGCAGTTAACAGTGCTGGTTGCTCTTCTACAGAACCTGGAGTTCAATTCCCATTATCCACATAGCAGCTCACAACTGCTACTCCAGTCCCAGAGGATCTGATGCCCTCTTCTGGCTTCTGTGGACACATGGCACACAAATATAAACATAGGTAAAACACCTATACATGTAAAACAAAAATAAAAATCTCAAAAAAAAAAAAAAAAGGAAAAAAACTGACGAAGTTTCCCTCAATTATGTAGAAAAAGAAATAAAACAGAACCCACAAAACTAAACTTTAGTAGCAAACAACTGTATTTGTCATTTTTTAAATGTTTAAATAAAAATAAATACACCATAAATATATAGTAAAAGTCTTTTTTTCAATTTTATTGTAATCAAATCAATCTGATTCAACCTATAAAGTAGATTTTCTAGTACACTCTACTAAAATGCCCATGTATAGATACTGCCATCTCCTGGCAACAATAAAGTAAACTAAAAAGATAGCCTCAGTAGTAAAAGAAGAGAGAAAACTAAATAATTAGCTAAACAATTTTAACCTTTTTTTTTTGTTAAAATTCTTACTTCCTATCAAATATGTGATCAGGCATCCTCGTAGATGGAAATTTTGGTTTTATACAGTGTTTCACTAGCATGTCTTTCAAAATAACCTTGCGAGGCTGTAGAGAAGGCACTGTTAGCTTCATTTTACTGACACTGAAAATGGAGGGAGAGAATGATTTGCTTGAGTTAACACAAACAGGTCTACTCAGAATTTCAAGTTTGCTTAGTTCTCCTGCAGGATTTCATACCCTACCCCTCAAACATAGTAAAGAAGATCCTGGTAAAGAAAAGAAAGAAAACCACCAGAGACCAAAATGGTTGCACATTACATTACCTGGTTCTGGTTTGTAGAACAGGAATGACTTTGCCTAGTCTTCTCTCACCTTTCGCCTCCCCAGAATCCTTGTCAAAGGCATGCTGATTTGTTGTTGTTGTTGTTGTTTTCCAGAGCAGAAGGCAGTAATAGGACAAATAATTACTAGTTATATTTTTTATAATTTGCAGTTGTATCATTCAACTGTATAGATCTCTATGATAATATAAAGTTTGAGGGTGGGGGAGGGAGTGGGAGTTGAGACAGGGTTTCTGTGTATAACCCTGGCTGTTCTAGAACTCACTCTGTAGACCAGGTTGGCCTCAAACTCAGAGAGATCCCCCTGCCTCTGCTCCCAAATGTTGGGACCGGAAGCATGTGCCACCACTGCCTAGGGAAAATATTTTTTAAGATAAATGATTGTCTTCAAATAGTACGTATAACACACTATGGTAGCATTTAAAATAAAATAGCAATTATGATTTTTAAAAAAGGAAAAAATTTTTCTGAAGATGAGATTGCTTTATACAATACTCATTTAGGAGACAGGGAATCAAGCTCAGAAGCTAAATAGAGTCTAGAGATATAGCTCACTTCCCTAATATGTGTGAGGCCCTAGTTTGGATCTCTAGCATTTAAAAGAAAACCTATTTAATAGAAAAATTTAAAAGCCTGGGCTAGATATGGTGACTCATGTTTGTAATCCTCGTACTTAGGAAGCAGAAGCATGAATGCTGAAAGATCTAGGCCAGTCAGGCTTACAGATTGAATTCCAGGCCAGCCACGTACCAAACACTATAAATACATATTTCATTAATTTCTTGCTGTAATGTGAAGTAACATTTATACTCAATTTATAATTAAGAATTGTCAGGTGGATGGGTACAGCTTAGCAGTACAGTATATGACTAGCATGCACAATGCACTAGGTTTAATCCTTACTATCAAAAAAAGAAAGAAGTTTGCTGGGTGTGGTGGTGACACCTGACTTTAATACCAGCACTCAGGAGGCAGAGATACATGGATCTCTGAGTTTGAGGCCAGCCTGATCTACAGAGTGAGTTCCAAGACAGTGGGCGCTATACAGAAAAACTCTATCTAGGAAAAAAAAAAAAAAAACACACAAATCAAAAAATAAAAGAAAAAGAAGTTTGAAGGAACATCAAAGGTTGAAAAACTACAGTAATGGTGTCAATCAGGATTCAAACCCTAATTTATTTAAATACAAAGTTCTGCTAACCTCAAACACATTATCATTGTGGTATATGATGTCTACAGGGGAGGTTTTATATATTTACTTTTAAAAAAAGATTTTATGCATATGAATACACTGTAGCTGTCTTTGGACACACCAGAAGAGAGCATTGGATCCCATTACAGATGGTTGTGAGCCAACATATGGTTGCTGGGAATTAAATTCTAGACCTCTGGAAGAGTAGTCAGTGCTCTTAACCACTGAGCCATCTCTCCAACCAGTTTTATATATTTTATATATGGGAGTTAAGTACATAGGAATTCTTTCTGAATGAAAATAACTTCATTTCTACTATGTCTTGAAAAAA
The DNA here is from genome assembly GCF_008632895.1 of Mastomys coucha. NCBI lineage: Eukaryota > Metazoa > Chordata > Mammalia > Rodentia > Muridae > Mastomys > Mastomys coucha. The sequence continues at coordinate 85,591,331 of NW_022196900.1, forward strand.
ATGTACTTACTCTGTTTGATGAACTGGACACAACTGGAATTCTCACTTCAGAACCTGATTTATGTGATCCACTATTTTTCCTGTTGGGTACCTCTGAATGGTTGGAGATCTGAGAGAACACAGGGGTAGGTTTCTTACTTTCAGGTATATTTTTATCAGAGACAGTTTGTTCGATGCTATTGTTTGAAGGAGAAGAGAGCAGGGGCCCATCCCAAGCAGAGTTACTGGGACTGACCCCTTCAGGTTCAGTACACCGTTTACTCTCATTAGGATGAGGATCGTCTTCTCTCGTCTGTTCCTGAAGGGAGGCAGGTTTTTCTGTTTCTTTGGAGGAATCGATCTTGTCTTTATCAAGCACAGGATCACAAACTGTTGGATTAAATGGTGCAACAACAGTTACTTTTATAAGATTCTTTTCAAGTACAAAGTGTCTGTTTAATGATTTACTAGGAACTGGTCCATGACCAACTGATGTACTTAATTGAGGTAGTTTGAGAAAGCCAGGGGTTTCAGCTGCTGGTCCCAAGCTGTACAAAGAATTTTCTTGAGGAGTATCGGGTAGAATTTGACTCTTTCTCGCTCTATACTCATTATGCCCACCATCATCATCCTTCAAGAGCATCTCAATCTCTTCCTCTGTGAAGCTGAAATGGCCATCATCTTCTTCTCCATCAGAAAACTCCAACAAGGAGTCATCCAACTCATCTTCATCCGAAGAACCCCAAGAAAATGAGGCATTGTCTTTAGGCAGAAAAGAGGTTCCAGAAGACTGTTCAGAGGGCAAGAGTGAACACGTCATATCTGGAAAAATATGAGGAAGTTTTACTTCAGAACAAGAAATATCTTCAACCAACTCCAATCTACTATATGTATACTGGAAGCATCCTAGGATCTCAAATGCTATTCTTGCACAATGGCTTGTAACTTGAGAAATAATTAAGATATTTAATCTTACTAGAATTATGAAAATAAATGTTTGAATAAGATACTTTTAATCTGGGTTGGTAAGACTGTAGAGACAAGCACTTACTACTAGTAAAGCATAAGTTAATATATGATTTTGTGAAGAGTAACTTGGCAACACCATCTGATCTACTAATCTTACTTCTGGAAGTTTATCAGACTGAACAACCTACTACAAATGGAAATTTATCATATAGTCCTACCTACTACAAATGCACATGGAAACACAGGGATGTTCAAATCAGTATTATTCAAAACAGTCAAACACCAGAGACAACCTAAATGTCCACCTCTAAGAGAAATGTTCAATAAAATCATAAGACATTCATGTCAAAAACATTTTTCAACTACTTAAAAACACATTAAAGTAGATTTATATTACTACCATCAAATGACTATAATATTCAAGCAAAATATATGTTTTGTGAAATGTTTTAGACATGAATGCCTTACTCTTCAGTTCTCATGACTGAACCTGGAGCCTCATGCATGCTATGCAAGAGCCCTCACATTCCCAGGCTATTTCTTACTTTTTAATTTTAGATAAGAGTTTTACTAAGATGCCCAGACTAGATCTAACTTGCTCTACAACCAGGCCTTGAGTTTGCAATCTTCCTGCCTCAGCCTCCACAGAAGCTGGGATTCCAGGCTTGTGATCCAACTGAAACATACATACACTATATGCACACATAAAAATATATATTTTTAAATGAAAATGAATTTTTAAAAAAATCAGGAGAGGGAAGTAGATAGATAAATGTTGCTGGATATAGGTAGTACATGCCTTTAATCCCAGCATTCAGAAGGTAAAAGCAAGTGACTGTTATATATAGGTAAGCCAGAGCTATAGAGTGAGACCTTGTTTCAAAAAATAAAAATTAAAGATGTCTTGCATACTGTGTGGAGCTGCTGAAGCAATCTCTGCCTTTGCCACGAGACCAAATGGAAAAAGGTTTCAACTCCTGCTGGCTGTTCCTTTCAGGAGACTTGTCAAAGTGATTGACTCCCACCTTCCTGCAGGCACAAAGAAAATGAAAGGCTCTTCCCATCACTCCCGACCCCGATAATTACACAGTCAGCTGCATTATGCTCAAGGTGCTCCATCTATTAATTTTGATCTTGATTTTTTTTTAAATACCAGCAAGTTGGATTATTTTCAGTGAAGAACACCAAGGAAAAATCTTTAGAGGAAAAAATTATGCAACTAAGAACTGGTTTAGTTCCTCCCAACAACTGGCACTTTCTTATGACTACTGTCTGCTTTAGTTGGGTAAATAAGGACTAGGAGTCCTAAGACCTAAGATCTGGCTCTGTCACTAACAAATCTTAACCATTTAGTCACATAACCATTTGGACATGTTCCTTGTAAAATAGAAAAGGGTTGGAGAAAGAGGATGAGGCCATCTTACCAAATTCTAAAAATTATAACCATTCCAAAAACCAATCAAGCCTCTTTCTTATTTTCAATATATATAAAATACAAAGAAAAAGTCACCAGAGACATAAATATAAAAATTGTTGCCTATTATCAATTATAGAGCCAAGTAACGACATCATTTAATGCTTTTTCTACACGAATGTTTACTTGTAGAATTAAAACCTAGTGTGGTGGTTTTAGGGATGTGGCCAAGTAGCGTTTGCTTAGCATACATAAGTGGGCTGGGATTATTGGCACCCACATACCACTATACCTACTTTATGTAGTACTGGGGATTCCAGTGGAGGGCTTTGCTCATGCTGGGCAAATGCTTGGTTTTTGAGGCAGAGTCTCATATAGTTCAGACTGGTATCCAATTCACTATGTAGTGGATGGAGTGGAACTCCTGATCCTCTCCTCTACCTCCCAAGTGCCCGGATTATAGGAATGTACCTCTTACTTGGCTTCCTTTATAACTGGTTTGTTTGTTTTTTCGAGATAAGGTTTTTCTGTGTAGCCCTGACTGTCCTGGAACTTGATCTGTAGATCAGGCTTGTCTGGAAACTCAGAGATCTACCTACCTGTCTCTGCCACCTAAATGCTGGGATTAAAAGCGTGAGCCAAGCTTCCACCCAGCCCTTTTTAGCTTTTTGAGACAGGGTTTCTTTGCATAGCCCTGACTGTCCTGTACTTGATTTGTACTCCTGATCCTGGAACTCTATACCACACCTTAACTTTTAGTAACTTTCAGCTTTCAGACATTCCTTCAGCAATAATTTTCTGAGCTACAACCATCAAACAACTAAGATACATACTTTGTCTCTATGATTTTTAAGAATCATAGAGTAGTGATTCCCATAAAGCTTGATTCCCAATCTCCAAGAACATATAATTGTTTAGGGATTTTTTGTTTGTTTGTTTGGTTGGTTTTGTTTGTTTGAGATAGAATTTCTCTGTATAGCCTTGGCTGTCCTGGAACTTGCTCTGTAGACCAGTCTGAGCTCAAACTCACAGAGATCCACATGCCTCTGCCTCCTAAGTGCTGGGATTAAAGGCATGCTCCATCATGCCTAGCAACATGTTAGCAAAAAAAACACCAAATATTAAGTTCTTTCTTTTTTTTCCCGAGACAGGGTTTCTCTGAGTAGTCTTGGCTGTCCAGGAACTCACTCTGTAGACCAGGCTGGCCTCGAACTCAGAAATCTGCCTGCCTCTGTCTCCCAAGTGCTGGGATTAAAGGTGTGCGCCACCACTGCCCGGCTAAATATTAAGTTCTAATATGAGAGAATATAAATTGGTATAGACAATAAAGAACTAAAAAGATAGGAGGGAAAAATACAGCATTTTATACTTAGAGGGGATCTAGTTAACTTTGAAAGTGTGATGGGCCAAGCATAGTGGTACATGCCTTTAATCTTAGCACTCAGGAAGAGGCAGGCAACCTGAGTTCAAGGTCAGCCGATCTGCAGAGTGAGCTAGACAAAGCTATGCAGTTACAAAACACACCCTGTATTGTTTTGGGTTTTGTTGTTGTTTTGACAGCAGTAATTTTTTGACAGAAAAGTGCAGGTTTTTTTTTTTTTAAGTTTAAAAAACAAAAAACAAACCTTGTGCCAGCTGCAGTGTATTTTACTTGCCTCCAAGGTCATTTAGTAAATGGCAAAAGTAGAATCTAGGGGCTGGAGAGATGGCTCAGCGGTTAAGAGCACTGACTGCTTTTCTGAAAGTCCTGAGTTCAAATCCCAGCAACCACATGGTGGCTCACAACCATCTGTAACGGGATCTGATGCCTTCTTCTGGTGTGTCTGAAGACAGCTACAGTGTACTTACTATTATTATTATTATAAATAAATAATAAATCTTTTTTAAAAAAGTAAAATCCAAAACTTAGGTCTTCTAAATTTAGTATGCGTGCTAAGATGGAGTATGTAGAACTAAAGACAGATTTTTACTACTTGGAAAAATAATTTAACCTGCCCTAAAATGCATCAGAAGCTGCCCTAGGTCTCACAGATGTCATCCATCATCCAGAGACACAAAACTGACTCTTTTGAGCTCCTCTCATAATGTCCCAAATGGCAAAAGCATCAAAAACAATATCATATTCATATACACAAAGAGACAAATACATTTTAAGCATACAAATCATTCTCTTTGCAACTTTAGTTCCTGAATTTCAATTTTTTTTTCAAGAATTCTTTTTAATTAAACTTAAAACATGAAAGCCTGGCATGGTAGTATTATGCCTTTAATCCGAGCACTCAGGAGGCAAAATCAGGTGGATATTTGTGAATTCGAGGCCAGCCTGGTCTACACAGAGAATTCCAGGACAGCCAGGACTATAGAGAGAGAGACCTGGTCTCAAACAAACAAACAAACAACAAAAAAACTTGTAAGTAACATAACTAACTTCCATGGCCACCTCTTAGCCCTCCCCCCCACCTACCAACTCCACTGCTAATATTTTCTCTCCTTTACTAGATTATTTTTAAATAAATCTCAAGTATCACACCATTTTATTTATAAATAACAATTCCTTATCCTAAAATATCCTGCTCAGGGGCTAGAGAAGTGGCATAACGGTTAAAGCACTGGCTGCTCTTCTGGGGGACCTGGGCACCATTCCCAGCACCCGTATGGTGGTTCACAACTGCTGTAACATGGTGCACAGTCATACATGCAGGTAAAACATCTATACACATAAAAACAAATAAATAAACAATTTAAACTCCTGCTCAATTTTCCAATTTTCTTTTTCATATTTTTCAGGCTTAAGGAAAAACAAACAAACCATCATTTAAATAAGGCCCATAAAATGTAATAGGCTGATATGTCTTCTAAAGATTTCCTACCTTTCCCTACTGTAATTATCTGTTAAAGAAAGTTTCTATGAATATACAGATATCACAAAATTATAAAAAATATTTAAAAAATAAGAAACACCAAATTCAGGATAGCAATAACTTCTGGTAGTGGCATGGAGACATGAATAGCTTCAGTCTATCTGTAATGTTTTGGTTTCCTTGAGTCAAGGTCTCATGTAGCCCAGGCTATCCTGAAACTTGCTATATAGCCAAGGATGTCCTGAACTTCTGGTTCTCCTTCCTTGTTTGCCTCACAAGTCCTAGAACCACAGGCACTAAACCTGGCTTTTTTTTTTTTTAAATCAGGAGAGGTGGAAGATAAATCTGGATAGTAAGTATAATGGCAATTATTACTATGCTACCTTGCCTAATTTTCTGTTTGAAATATCTACTAAAATAATACTCTTAGAAAATGGCTAGCTGCCTCAGTGAGTAAAGATACTTACCCCACAAGCCTGGACATCTGAATTTACTCTCTAGCACCCATATAAAGACAGAACGAAAGAACTGACTGATTTTCTCAGACCTCCACTTCCACCCAATACACATGTTCGAAAACTTGCACACCATACATGCATACACACAAATTAGAAAAAAAAAAAATTTGGGTGCTCGCTTCGGCAGCACATATACTAAAAATTGGAACAATAGAGAGAAGATTAGCATGGCCCCTGCGCAAGGATGACACGCAAATTTGTGAAGCGTTCCATATTTTTTTAAATAAAATAAAAAAAAAAAAACAAGAAAAAAGAAAAAAAATTTGAATTTTAGTCTTTTTGAGACAGAGTCTCATCATGTATCCCTGATGAGCTTGGTATTCACTATGTAGACCAGGCTGGCCTAGGTGGATGTGATGACATACACATTTAATCCTATCACTCAACTGGCAGAGACAGGTGGATCTCTGTGAGTTCAATGCCAGCCTGGCCTACATTGTCAGTTCCAGGCCAGCCTGGGCAGAGTGAGACCATCTCAAAAAGCAAACTACAACAACGAAAATTAAGTTATAAAGCCAGTGTGAAAGATATACCAAATATACCTGTCTCAAATATTCACCACCTATAAAATAGGAAACCTCACAGTCCAGTAGTCTCATTAGGTCATTACAAATATTAAGTAAGACATGAACATAAGGCACTGAATACACTAGCTATGGTTATTTCATCTCACCACCTACATCCATCTCACCTGAAGAGCCTTAAGCACAGGAATGATAGGAAAAAGGCTAAACTGGCAAGAAACTTCCCCAGACTCGATTTAGAAATTATTCAGTATGATCTACTTAGTGAAGCATTTAACCATATTGTCATTAAACTAATTTAAAACCAGACTGGATGGATAACTGAAATATCAGGTAAATTCTTCAAATTAATGGCCCATGAAGTAGCTTGTATTAGAGGCACTGGGCTAAAATTCAAAGATCTCAGCAATTCATTTGAAGTCTCTGAACTTCAATATAAATGAGAACACTGAAAAAGGCAGACATAACGGCGCTCACTTATCTGTATTTCCAGAACGTTGATGAGGGAGGCAAGAGGATGAGGAGTTCAAGGCTACCTGAGGCTCCATCTCAAATTCCAAACCGTATGGGCTACATATGACAAAGGTGGGAGAGAAAGGGAGGTGTTTGACATAAAGTCAACTTGAATTTTCAAGGGAGGGAAGCCTTCAATAAAACTGAAATTCTTGCAAGACATGGAGGCATTTGCCTTTGAATCCCAAGCACTTAGGAGAGAGAGGCAGGTGGATCTCTGAGTTCCAGGCCAGCCTGGTCTACACTGGAAGTTCCAGGCCAGCCTGGTCTACACTGGAAGTTCCAGGCTAGTGGTATAGTGAGGAACCGTCTCAAAAAACTTCATAACCACCATAATAATCATATCCTGAAGCTCTTAAGTGAAGTTTCACAGCTACCACTCTCCCATACTACATTACCTGCCATTCTTGGCACTTGCCTGATAAATCTTTCAAATATGGAAGCTTCTTTATTTTTCAGGGAAGAATATTTTCCTACTTCCAAATTCTCCTAATTCTGCTCCACATCTCTGTGTGACCCTATTCTGTCCTTCCACTTCCCTCACCTGTCCACCCCCTTCTTCACACTTTAGTGTACCACCCCCTCTCTGTTCTCTAACCTCCTGGTTGCAACCTCAGAAACTGGTTCCCCGATCTATTTTTATCTTACCTCAAAAAACCTATTGCCTTCGTGCACAAAGTCTCATTCTATTCAGGACAGTAAAACGCCAATGCCAAATGTATACTACACATCCTCGTTCAAGACTCCAAAACCCAAGACTCCACTACTCAGCTGGGTTTGATATATGCAGGGTCAAAAGCAAGGATCATTTTGCAGAAGGGGGTGGGGGACACTTCTCCTTGGCCTTTGATTTCCAACTTCTCCTAAACACAATACACTTGAAGCAAACAGCACCTCCCCCCCACAAAAGGCTGTATCACTAAAATGAGCCCCTCCCCCCAAAAAAATTTTTTAAACAAAAGGAACTGACATTATCAGAAAGAATTTGCAACTCCCTCTGTGCTAACTGCAAACACTGTAAAATGGAAAGACAACCCGTCTGGAAATCTCTGCTTTAGGTAACAATTCCCCCAGACTAGGGAGGCCAAGAATCCCCACACGGGCCCAGGCAGCAGATTTTTCTAAACTGAAGCAACAGGTTTCTTTTACGAGAATAGTCTATTAAAGCCTGGGGCTCCTAACAACCATGGGGGGCGGGGGGGAGGACACAAAATGAGGGCAGCCGGTGAACTACGTCCTCGTTTGGTGGCCCTCTTCAGGGCTCCTCCAGAGGTGTCTGCAGCATTCCCTGCGGCCCTGGATGAAAAAGAGCAAGGGTGGCGCGCAGGGATGCCTTTCCGAGATGCCGCGGGCCTCCCCCTCGGGAACACTGCCCGCCGAGCCCAGGGCCTTCGCACTTCTCTCCTCCCACTCGGGAGAGCGGGAGAAGCTCGTGTCTCCTCCGCGCCCCTCCCCCCGGGGGCGACCCGGGTCCCCGCCGGCTCCGCCAGGGCACCCAACCTCAGGGGACAGACGCCGACAGCCACACCTCGGCAGGCTGCGGCCCGCCGTCGCCGGGAGTGGGTCGCCCTCTCCCGCCACGACTCCCCGCGGGAAGCCCGCCATCCCCGCGCTCCCTAGCGACACCCTCCCGTGGCCCGTGAGGAAGGCACTAGGAGAGAAAGACCCCCTTCCCCCACGGGCAGGGCCGGCGGAGCTCGCACGCGGCCCGAGGACCTGACAGCTCCCTTTTCCTCAGCGGGATGAGGGGCGTCACTCGCCCACGGATGTGGAGGTGGGGGGCAGGGACAACCTCCCAGCCCGCCATCACCTCTGGAGCGAGACGAGCTTCCCTACTCCTCCCGGGGGCAAACGGCATACGCGGCCGGGTGGAGAAGCAACAGGCGCCCCGACCCCTTGCCTAGACGACGGACGCCGACCCTTCGTCCCTCCCGCTCTTCACCTCCGGAAGCCGGGCCAGAGCCTGGGCGAGCCGCAGCACCTCACTCCGCCCCCTGCGCCATTTTATCGCCCCCTTCACGACCTCCCCCACCCCGAGGCAGCGGGGCCAACACCAGGGGGAGGGCAAGCAAACAGTGATTGGCAGGAAACCGCCCCGCCCCTGAGAGGGACGCGTCGTGGGCGGCTTTCTAGCCCCGCCCTCGACACACCCACACTGTTTCGAAGGCTCCGCCCCTTCCTGTTTCATCGATTCTTTCGACTCTCTGTTGCTCCTGACTCCGGGCTCCTCCGGGGGAAAGGGGAAGGGAATCTAGGCCTAGCAAGCGGAGCGACGAGCTCAGCTGATGCAACCTGACGGGACTAGCGTGACAGTTCCCGGCACGCGGAGACGGCGGCGGACGAGGAAAGGGCGCGGGTGCCGGCTGAGCGCGGGAAACAGAGAAAGCGGAGCCATGGGTGATGCTCCAAGCCCTGAGGAGAAGCTGCACCTTATCACCCGGAACCTGCAGGTCGGGCCTTGGGGTTGGGATGCGCCGTTGGGTACTGAGGACTTGAAGTCCCGTGATGCCCGATACCGATCCCTAAATGTGTTGGGGCCGCGGTCTCCGCACCTGGGCGGCTCTAAGTCCCTCTCTGCTAGTTGATCAGTCAAGCAGCCATTCTCAGGGTGCAAAGGAAACTACAACGGGCTCTCCCATTGTGTGCACCTATCTTGCGCTGTAGTCATTCTGGGGCTGGGAACCTCATTCCACCCATCCTATTATATGCCGGGGGCACTGCTAGGCTCTAGGGAGTCAGGGCCCTGTCCTCCCGGGGCTCTTGCGGAGAGAACCGGAAGTTTAAAAGGACCTATTACCCAAACCACTTAGATAAATCAAGTACTGAAAGTTCCTATGACTGGAGTTCTGAAAAGAAATGGGAGCGAACTGGCCGAAGAGATGGCTCTGAGATTGGAAGCATGTACTGCTCTTGCAGAAGACCCGGTTTCAGTTCCCAGCACCCATGTCAGGCTGCTAGGCACGGCCTGGATCGGGGCATTAATCTGACGTCCTCTTCTGGCGTCCATGGGTGTGTGTGTGTGTGTGTGTGTGTGTGTGTGTGTACGTGTGTGTGTGTACGTGCGCACTGAGAACTGCATTTCAGACAGAGGGAGGACTCAAGGGGAGCAAGAATATTGTGGTTCAGGGGGAAGGCTGGGCGTGTAGCTCCGTGGTAAAGCACGTGTGAGGCCCTAGACCCGGTCTTCAGAGCCCTCGCACACCCTTTCTCCAAGGAGACTGATTTACTTGGAGTAGAGCGAGCACAGTGCAGCTCAGCCACCACAGTGGCTCACCTTCCTTTCTTCTCACAGCCATCTCTTTGGCCAGGCTGCTCGCTCCCATTTCCTTACAGAATTCCAGTCACAGGAACTTTCTGAGAAAGGCCTTCCTTGAGCGGTTTTTTTTCTTTAAAAAAAAAAACTCCCTACCACCAGAACCGTCTCCATCCTTGCCTCCCCGTGCCTCTGACATTCCTCCACAGAACCTGTCTTTTGACTTGTTCTTTTAGGAGAGGCAGGTAGGAGCCAAGTCACGAGAGGCTTGTAAACTTTGTTTTATAAGCCAGATAAAGACAGGACTAGAATTATGCTAAATAAGCTTGCACCACCAAGCTTTTTTTTTTTTTTTTAATGTTACTGCCCTGGGTGTGGTGGTACGTACTACCTGTAATCTTAATACCTGAGAGTCAGAGACAAGGGGGATAGCTGCAACTTGGAGGCCAGGCCTGTTTACATAATGAGTTCTTGGTTAGGTAGGGCTCTATACAGAGATGCTGTCTCTAAGAACATTCACCTCTTTGAAGGGTACATTTTAGTCAATTCTTGAATATCCACAAGGTTAAAGTTCTAGAATGTTTTTATTCCCAACTAGTCCCGACCCCCCAGAAAAATCTGAACCAACCTGAGCATATGCCTGTAACCCCAGCATGCAGGAAGTGGAAGCAAGAAGACCCAGACTTTAAGGCCACGTTTGGTTAAGTAGCTGGATTTAAGGTCATCATGGGCTTCACAAGACCCTCGGTGAAAATTTATACCATTAGCTATACTACCAGTCATTCATCCTCGTCCCCCAAGTACTGATCTGCCCTCTGTCCCTAAGTGTGCACTGCTCCAGGACAGTTCAGGTGACTAGTGTCAGATAAGTCGTGCCCATTGGTATCCTTCTTTCACAGGATAGTGTACTCAAGTTCGTCTGTGATTTTGTTTCTCTCAGAATTTCATTCCTCATATTTTCTTTCTCCCTCCCCCCATCACCTTTCTCTCCTTTTCCCTGTGCTCTCCTCACTTTCAGGCCCCCTTCCTTTCCCAGCATAGCCTTTCCTATCCCGTACCTTCTCCCCTCCCACCTTCTCCTCCCCAGGCATGTTGTGTCCCTTTCTTCATCCCACTGGCCTACTCTGACCTTTGGTCTCTTCCAGGAAACCACTTCCTTTATAGGAAAGGGAAACAGACACCGGGGATTAAAGGCACACTGAAGGCAGAGGGGGAGAGAGGGAGAGCGTGCGGTGCCCAGACACTTACAGAGAAGGGAACATGGACACTGAGACACATGTCTCTGCTCTTTATTATATTTTGGCTTTCAAGACAAAGTCAACCTATTTTTTTTAAAAAAAATTTATTTATTTATTTTTTTTTTTGAACCAGTCACCTTTTATTGGACACTAGTTCTCAGTCAGGGTATGACGGTTCAGCCAGTTGAATTCTTCCTAGGTCGGAGTGGGGCAGGCAGTTATGCTTGGCCATGCAGTGCCCTCCAGCGACCCCTCTTCAGTGGTACTTGCGTCGCCGCTCATGTTTGAGTTCCTTGTAAGAAATGCATTAGCTGAAAACCACATAGGCTGCCAGTACCATGTTAATCCCCGAGATGCTGCCTTTCCGAACATTGATGTATTTGTTGTAATACCGGTCATACCCTCTCCGAAAGGCTCCTGCAATGCCACTGGGGGTGAAATCCCGCATCAAGATCCAGCTTGGCAGTTCTCCGAGTTTAACCTCCATGAGCTTCTTCTCCTTCAATGGCATGAGTGACACCATCTTGAAGTTCTGGTGTGCGCGGAAATCCAGCCGCGCGAAGGCTGCTGGGAAGGGCGCCTTATTTATTTTTTTATGTGTATGAGTACACTGTAGCTGTACAGGTGGCTGTAAGCCATCACGTGGCTGCTGGGAATTGAACTCAGGACCTCTGGAAGAGCAGTCAGTGCTCTTAACCAATGAGCCATCTCTCCAGCTTCCCCAAGTTCAATCTCTAACACCCATATTAGGTGTCTTGCAGCCACCTAAAGGGATCTAATGCCTCTGGCTTCTACAGGCACTTGCATTCATACACACATACCTGTACACAGATACACATAATCTAAAAAAAATAAGTCTATAAAAAGAAAAGAAAATGACACCTATTACTAGCTACCAAGGCTCAGGTCAGATCTATGGGACCTCCGAACCTCTTGTCTCCTCTCTCTTAAGCCTGTACCTCAGGGCTAGCCTTAGTTGGCTCTGTCTGGTCTACCTTCAAAATAGATTCACATACAAATCTGCTTTTCTTGTTCCTTTTTGAGGCTGATTAATATGCCATTATCTATCTACTCACCAGCTGATAGACTGGAGTTATTCTGGTCTTTTTTTTTTTTTTTTAATTATCTTTTATTTTTTGTGTCGGCTTGCATCAATGGTTGAACTAAGGAATTAAAAGAAAGATACTTCTTTGTAGAGTAGTTTAGACCAAGAAAGAAGGCAAAATTTGAATTCTCTACTTCTCTCCCTGTGTCTTCTGTCTGTCTAGGTTGTAGTATGTGACCTGTCTATCATCTTTCTGGTATGCATCTGATGTCTGTTCCTATTACTCTCTGTTTATTGGACAGCACAGAAATATAGCATAGGAAGGGAATGAAGGACACTTTACTAGAAAGATATTTAGCAGAGTTTTACAATGGAAGAATTTATCTCATTGACTCGGAAGAGTGCTCAAAACTTCTAACAGTTGTTATCAACCTATAGCCAAGTGTTGCCTGCAACTTATTTTTTTAAGACAGCCCTGGCTATCCTGGAACTCACTCTGTAGACCAGGCTGGCCTTGAACTCAGAAATCCACCTGCCTCTGCCTCCCAGGTGCTGGGATTAAAGGTGTGCACCACCGCTGTCCGGTCCGCCCCTGCCTGCAACATTTATGGGGGATTTGTTGCTTTCTACTTATTCACTGTCTTCAGCAAATGACTACCAAACACACACACACACGCACACACACTCACATACTGTTCTGGGTCAGGGACATGGGGGAGTGTAGAGAGTAAAGCTTGGATCATGAAAGCTGACAAAGTAGGTAAGGTTGGCTACATTGTTCTCTTAAAGACAGGTTAAACGTACACAGGCTGAGTACAAGGCACTCCACTGCTGGGTCTAGAAAAAGGTCCTCTGAGTGCAGGTGTTATTTTCAGAAGCAGTTATTACTACACAATCCTTTACATAGTTTCAGACACCTGGCTTTGCTTGAAACTTTTGTTTTGGGACACAAATTGCTGAGACAACTCAGCCATTACTGCTCTTGCATAGGATGTGAGTTAGTTTCCAGTGCCCACATCAGATAGCTTATGACCCCCTGTAACTTCAGCACCAAGGGGCTGGCTCTGGGCTGCAGAGACACTTGTACACACCAACATCATACATACACACACACATACATACATACATATATACACACACATATATACATACATACATACATACATACACTTCAAAGAAATAAATAAATCACTAAAAATTGAAGCTAATGCCCACTTACCATTCCTAAAATACCAAGTAGGAATGGTTAAATTAATAATTGTACTAAAATCTTTTTTTCCTAACTTTTGGTATTTGAGGTAGTTTCTTATATAATCCAGGATGGCCTCCAGAAATTACAGGTGTGTGTCTTACCACCACACCTGGCTTCTCCAGGTAAGACAAGCACTCTACCTTCTGAGCCACATCTCCAACCACGTTTAAAACTTACAAAAGCCATGCAATGCAGTGATGTATGCCTGTAATGCTTTGAAGCAACAGAAGGGAATAATCTGGGCAGAATGTGGGATTAGGGACTAAACGTGATGTAGGTGAGTGGATAAGGGCTTGCCCAGTGTGACAAGCAGGGCTGATAGGCTCCGAGACCCTCGGCAGTGAGAATGTGCACAAGCGGGGCTGACCGGCTCCGAGACCCTCGGCAGTGAGAATGTCCACAAGCAGGGCTGACAGGCTCTGAGACCCTCGGCAGTGAAAATGCCCACATGCAGGGCTGACAGGCTCTGAGACCCTCGGCAGTGAGAATGTCCACAAGCAGGGCTGACCGGCTCCGAGACCCTCGGCAGTGAGAATGTCCACATGCAGGGCTGATAGGCTCCGAGACGCTCGGCAGTGAGAATGTCCACGTGAGATTTGCCTTTCCTAGCTGGCTAACCAGCACCAATTGTCCCAGTAGTTCCTTTTATTCTGGACTCGAAAGCCAGAGCCACGTGGCTGAAGCTGCCATGTTCTGCTGCTTGCTGGAGCTAGAACACACATGGACCCCTCCTTATTTTATTACCAGCTTTCTGTTTTCTAACTCCCTCACTGCCTAAGCTTGGTTGTCCTGGAACTTGTTCTGTAGATTGACCTTGAATCCAGAGATCTGCATGACTCTGCTGTAATACTGGGATTAAAGGAGTCTACTATCATGCCTGGATTTAAGCATTTCTTCACCTAGAATTTGCTCTGTCCCAAACTGGCCTTTGTCTTCTGGGATTAAAGGTGTGTAGTGCCACACCTAGCTGGGTGGGATCTTACCCCAAGGTCACCAGTCCCTTAATTCAATTTAATATCATTGAACATGGGATTCAGCTCCGTTTCCCTTCCTGGTGCCCCTTTAATGGTCAAACCATATATTTTATATTTTTCCTTTCTCAGCTTGCTTTGCTTATTCAAAACCCTCTTCAAGAGACTTCACCAGAGAACAAATTCTATGACGGGCATTTTTGAGACTTGGTCAATGTAATTAATCTGAGTCTCTTTACCTTAGCCTCAGGCAGACGCTGCAGACCATGTTCTTCACCAAAATTCTACAAAAACAGTTTCTAGGCTCCATGCTGAAGTTCTTCTCCACTGAAACCTCTTGGGCCAGGTCTGCAGTTCAAATCACTCACAGCAACAAAGTCTTCCACATTCCTACAGGGATAGTTCATTAAGCCCCACTTAAAACATTCCATGGCATTCCAAATCCTAGGTCCCCAAATCTACATTCTTCCAAACAAAAATATGGTCAGACCTATCACAGCAATAACCCATCTCTGGTACCAACTTCTGTCTTCGTTTGGATTTTATTGATATGAACAGACACCATGGCCAAGACAACTCTTAAAAGATCAACATTTAATTGGGGCTGGCTTATAGGCTCAAACCGTAACAGTACTTTAAGAGCAAGCTTGACCTGAGTCCTTCAACTGTGGCAGAAGGCTGGGACTGTTGGAAGTTCTAGAAGGTCCTGTAGAGCTTCAGCCATCGGGTGGGGCTGGCAGGCAGGCAGGCATGTGTGAACTCAGCAATGATGCCAGAAACTCCATGGACCCTGGAGCCATAGTCACACAATGGCCAGTCTCAAAGTCACCTTGTCTGTGGCGACCAGCACAGAGGCTGTCTAGGGAGCACAGCAATGCAATCCTGGGGTCTACAGTCTAGTTTCAGTTGTTTTTAAAAAAGATGTCTGTGCGCACATCGGTCTACACACCAGAAGAGGGCAACAGATCTCAAGGGGCCATTGTGAGTCACCATGTGGGAACTGAACCTGGGACCTCTGGAAGAGTATCCAGTTCTCTTAACCACTGAGCCACCTCTCCAACCCCTAGTTATAGTTCTTAAACTCTTTGTGTGTGTCAGCTCGTAGCTTGACAGTCTCACTATTTAAACATAACTATTTTTCTGTTAACAGTCAAAGCGTTCTGTCCCCATTGTTTATAAATATTTTCCTCTTTTTACAACAACATCCTTTAAGTCAAAACATGTTATATTGATTTTGTCAAAACAGACTTAGTTCAAAAACAGTGTAACATGTTTTCAACACAGTTTCCAGGTTACACAAAAAAGGTTTCACTCACCTTAGCATACACAGAGTTGTGATGCCTAGCCAGTCATGGTGTGCTGCTACACCCCTGTAATCTCAGCACCCAGGAGGTAGAGGCAAGAGGATCAGAAGCCTGAGACGAGCTTTGGTTATATGAGACAAAACAAAAAAGAATGTAGAATCAGAGGAGACTTGGTGATGTCTAAGCAGAAAGAGAAGAGGGAAACTAAGAGTAAGGAAGACAAAAGGAGAGCGGGTTTCAGGCAGGAGGACTAAACGGTGTTCATGAGCTGCCTCTGGTCCTCTGAACCTCAAAAGGGTATGGAGCTCACTGGAATGGGAGGTAAGCAAATGAGACCAGAGGAGATGCCTCCAGGGGCTGAGGAGGTGGCTCACCAGCTGCTCTTCCAGAGTCCATGGGTTTGATTCCTGTCTCCTACACAGAGGCCTACAAATCATCTAGAACTCCTGTCTCAGGGCATCTGCATCTGACACTCTCCTCAGGCCTGCTGGGTCATTTGCTGTAGCATATGGTGCACAGACATATATGCAGGCAAAACACACTCATGAAATTTAAAAGGAAAGAAAATTTTGTTGAGGTGGCTACAAAACGGAAGATAAAAGGTAACTGAGGGGGTCAAGAAGAGAAAGATGGGTAGATTTGTGCACTCATACCCTAACATCAGCGTCATTTCCTAGAAGAGAGAGTAACAGTGGCAGGAAGAGCTCAGGTTGGCTCGGCACTGAGAACACGTTTGGACTCCAGTGACATTTGCCCACAGGCTCTGAGCTTGAACTCCTAGTGACACACTGCTTTGTTTGCAGGGTAAAGGATGAGCAAGGAGGGGAATCGGCATTAAACCAGCTCTTCTGCTTCCACAACAGGAGGTTCTGGGGGAAGAGAAGCTGAAGGAGATCCTGAAGGAGCGGGAACTTAAAATTTACTGGGGCACAGCCACCACGGGGAAGCCACATGTGGCTTACTTTGTACCCATGTCCAAGATCGCTGACTTCTTGAAGGCAGGGTGTGAGGTGAGAACTGGAGCTATGAACCAAGCAGTTGCTGTTGTTAATGACCAAATACTTAACAAGGGTGGGGGCAGGGAAGTGGGCGGAAAGTGCTGGGGCCAGTTTACACTTTGGTGACCCCAATGTTTCCATCAAGGTAACCATCCTGTTTGCGGACCTCCATGCATACCTAGACAACATGAAAGCTCCCTGGGAACTTCTAGAACTTCGAACCAGTTACTATGAGAATGTGATCAAGGCAATGCTGGAGAGTATTGGCGTGCCCTTGGAGAAGCTCAAGTTTATCAAAGGCACCGACTATCAGCTAAGCAAGTAAGCTCTTGATTGCTCCTCGGGGATCTGGGGTTCCTTGCTAATTACAGGGCTGTGGAGTCCAGGCACTCTTTAAGTTTGGGTGGCAAGCTACTTGATACTCCCTGTTATGGACCATTAAACAGTTTATACCCTTTGTTGGTTTAATCCACACAACAAAAATACTGGCTCGGAAACACCTAGGTACAGATACAAATGTAACCCTAAGGAAGCCTCCACCTTGGAGCCCATAGCCTTTGGGGAAGGGGTGGGAAACACCCAGCCTCTCTCTCTCAGCCTCAGCAAATTAATGATAAAAGAAATGTGAAAGGAGGTTCTTTGCCTTCTTCCAGCAGTTCTTACTATAATGGTACATGGGATGCTGTACCATCTCACATCAGGGACATGGTACATAGGATGCTGTGCCATCTCACATCAGGGGCATGGTACATGAGATGCTGTACCATCTGTCAGGGACATGGTACATGGGATGCTGTGCCATCTGTCAAGGACATGGTACATGAGATGCTGTGCCATCTCACGTCGGGGACATGGTACATGGGATGCTGTACCATCTCACATCAGGGACATGGTACATGGGATGCTGTGCCATCTCATGTTAGGGACGTGGTACATGAGATGCTGTGCCATCTCACGTCAGGGACATGGTACATGGGATGCTGTACCATCTCACGTCAGGGGCGTGGTACATAGAATGCTATACTATCTTATATCAGGGACAGATTTGGACATTTGTGGCTTTTGATTTAGAGGGAGGCATCCTGAGATACTAAGGGTTATCTATACCTTAAAATAACTGCTGTCATGTACACACCATTGCTTCTGAGAGTCAGTTTTGTTTGTTTGTTTGTTTTTTCGAGACAAGTTTTCCTTGTGTAGCCCTGGCTATCCTGGGACTCACTCTGTAAACCAAGCTGGCCTCAGACTCAGAGATACGCCTGCCTCTGCCTCCCAAGTGCTGGGATTAAAGGCATGCGCCACCACCAGAGAGTGCGCCCAAGAGTCAGTTTTAAAGACATAAAAATATTGAGTGTTAAAATATGCTCTTAGGGCTGGGCAGTGGTGGCGCATGCCTTTAATCCCAGCACTTGGGAGGCAGAGGCAGGCGGATTTCTGAGTTCGAGGCCAGCTGGTCTACAAAGTGAGTTCCAGGACAGCCAGAACTGGCTACACAGAGAAACCCTGTTGCAAAAAAACAAAACAAAACAAATATACATACACACACACACACACATACACACAGACACACACACACACACACACACACACATATATATATATATATGCTCTTAGGATGTGTTGAGCAGTGTCTGAGAAGTGGACGCAGGTGACTGCTTGGCCCTGGGAGAGTTGAGTCTCAGAGCAGGTACAGTGAGACAGGGTACACCAAAGCACAATCAGAGATGGCTCAAGAATGGACTGTGTATAAATGAAGGCTTCCTGAGCCAGGCGGAGGCACAGGCCTTTAATCCCAGCAGTTGGGAGGCAGAGGTTGGAGTATCTTGAGCTCGCTGACAGCCTGCTCTACAGAGCGAGTTCCTGGAGGCTTCTAGGGGTGCAGAGATGGCTCTGTGGGTAAGAGCACTTGTTTTTGCAGAAGACCTAGGTTTGGTTCCCAGCACCTACATGGTGGTTCACAACCCTCTGATCCAGGGCATCCAGTGCCCTTTTCTGACTTCTGTGGCACTAGGTACACATGTGGTACATATGCATGTATATATGCAGTCAAAGTACTCATACACCAAGATAAAATCTTTAAAAAAAGAAAAACTTTCTGGATCAGAGAACTATATCTGTAGATAAGAGCACTTACTAACTACTCTTGAGTAGTTAAAAGGCACAAGCCATAGGCCAGGCATGGTCTAATCTCACCACTTGGGAAGCAGAAGCAAGTGGCTCTCTGTGAGTTCAAGGCCACCGTGGTCTATAACTTCCAAGCCAGCCAGAGAGCTGCATTTAAAGATTTATTTATTGTTATATGTAAGTATACTGTAGCTGTCTTCAGACACACCAGAAAAGACCATCAGATCTCATTACAGATGGTTGTGAGCCACCATGAGGTTGCTGAGAATTGAACTTGTAAGGGCTGTTAAAAATGGGGGGAAGGACCCCACACTCAGGGCTGGGGAACAACGACCCCAAACACCACCGAGACACGCACTTGTTGTAATCAGCAAGAGGCTCTTTTATTCAGAGCTGGGTGAGACTCATATGCCACGCAGGGGTAGAGGAGTCTGGCCCCAAGCAAATATTTAAACAGGTTTTTATACCCACACAGTTGCTAGGAGAAAAGGGGAAACTAAGGCAGGGGAAAGTATGGGGTAGTCTCTGATTGGTGCTGGCTTGTGCTAGGGTTCAGAAGCAGGTTAGCCACCTGGCAATTGTTTGTTACCTCATTTTTCTTTTTCCCTGCCAGGTCGCTCTGGTCTCTAAGCTCTGGGAGCTGGTCTCCCATTCTTCTAAGTTCTGGGAGCTGGTCTCCCATTGTTTCTAAATCCTGGGAGCTGGTCTCCCATTAAGTTCAACTAACAGCTAAATTCCCACAGTACAGTTTGAAAATTTTAACCTCTTAAACTCAGGACCTCTAGAGGAACAGTCAGTGCTCCTAACTGCTGAGCCATCTTTCCAGCCCCTAAACCCAACACTTAAAAGTCAAAAGCAGGCTAATTTTTATGAGTTCAAGATTAGTCTGATCTACATAGTTCTAGGCTAGCCAGACCCTTTTTGTGAAGAACCCTACCACAATAAATAAATAAATTAAATAAATAAATAAAAATTACAGTCAATTTTTTTTTAATTGAACCAATCCAGGAAAAAAAAGTTCAGTTCCGTATTTCTTAGATTTCTCAAGTGACTAGTAATCATTTGGGGGGAAAAACAATAAATAGCTCCTGGTTACTAGTCAAAGAAATAGAGATTAAAATCCTAGTAAGAAATCACAGTGTAATAACTAAATGGACAGATTTTTTTTAATAGCAAAATTAGGTAATAAAATTGACAAAAATCACTTTGGGAAATGGTTTGACATTATCCATTGCAGTTTGAGATGTAAATCCGTAATCTTCTGGCACCCAGGCCATGTGCCCGTGTATACAAGGATAGGTACACTGCTTACAGACACAAGTGCAAAGCTGGAATGCAGCAACAGACTCAAGATAAGGGCTCCTCTAAAGAAGGCGAATCAGGAGAGGACACGAGGTGCTGCACGGGTAGTTGTTAGTCTCTTTTCTTAAACCATATGATAGGTGCTGTTCTTTGTACTATTTGTTATTTCTTTATCTTTTTTTTATATACATATATTTATTTATTTTATGTGAGCACACTGTTGATTCTTCAGACACACCAGAAGAGGGCATCAGATCCCATTACGGATGGTTGTGAGCCACCATGTGGTTGCTGGGAATTGAACTCAGAACCTCTGGAAAAGCAGTCAGTGCTCTTAACCACTGAGCCATCTCTCCAGCCCTTCTTTATCTTTTTATGTTGGTTTTATGAGTGTCTGCATGCGAATGTGCACAGCCCTTGCATGCCTGGTGCCCACAGAAGTCAGAAGAGGGTATCAGTGCTCCGGAAACTGGAGTTATATATGGTTGTGAGCTACTGTGTAGGTACTGGGAACCGAACCCAGGTCCTCTGCAAGAACAAGTGCTCTTAACCACTGAGCCACCTCTACAGCTAGTTCACTATTCCTTACACATACTTTAAAAAAAAAAATTTTTTTTTTTTAAGGTCTTAAAGGAAGATTGGGAAATTGTAGTATTGTTTGATTAGGGATTCCAGAAGAGAAAGTGGGGGGTGGAAACAATGCCGTGCACCACGAGATAAGAGCTGGACATGCTCCAGAAGCAAAAGAACAACTAGAAACATAAAGTAATAGCTTGGATGAGTGCATGGATCTAGTGTTGTAGAAGCAGTGTGACGATGCTGTCTAAGGTCAAGGCAGTGAATGTACTTAAGGACTGGTCTGGGACACTGAGGCCTGCCTCACAGCTCCCTCCTCCCTCTCTTCTTCAGAGAATACACACTGGATGTGTACCGACTGTCCTCCGTGGTCACACAACACGATGCCAAGAAAGCCGGGGCTGAGGTTGTGAAGCAGGTGGAGCACCCATTGCTGAGTGGTCTGTTGTACCCCGGTCTGCAGGTAGGTAGAGAGTGGGGCAGCCTCCGCCTCCTTGCCACCTTTCCGTACTCTTTCTGCACTTTTTCTTCCTACTTTTATATTTTTATGTCTATTACTGTCTTGTGAGTTCAAGATTGGCCTAGGTTATATAGCCAGAGTCTGTCTCAAAAAAAAAAAAAAAAAGAGTCAGATGGATCTCTGAGTTCAAGGCCATCCTGGACTATGTACTAAGTTCCAGGACAAGGATAGCCAGAGCAAATAGTAAGGCACTGTTTCAGGGGGAAAAAATTTAAGGGTTCCAAATTTCACAGTGGTAGAATGCTGGCCTCTGTTTGGCCCCTAGCACTCCAAGGAGGGAAAACATTATTAAGATTTTAGCTGTGCAAGGTGAAACAGCTTTATTACCTCCAACTACTAGAGAAGCAGCTGGGTGTGGAGTTACACACCTTTAACCCAAGCACTCAGGAGGCTGTGAGTTCAAGGCCAGCCTGGTCTGCATCATTAGTTTTAGGACAGACAGTCAGAGCTACATAGACAGACTCTGTCTCAAATAAACAACCAAGAAGAAAAAAAAGATAAGACAGGGGAATCACTTAAGCCTAGGCTTTCAGGCAAGCCTAGGCAATATAATGAGCACAATTTTAATGTCCTTAGGTCAACTTACTGGATGTTTGCCTAGTTCCCACAGAGCTATGAGTTTAATCTCCAGTCTCACATAAGATAGTGTGCATCTGCACCCTGCTCATCCTGGGCCTGTAATCTGAGCACTAGAAAAGTAGAGGCAGGGGATCTTGAGTTCAGTGTGATGAAACCAGTCTTTTTTATTTTTTTCTTAAGATTTATTTTATTTATTTTATGTATATGAGTATACTGTAGCTGTACAGATGGCCGTGAGCCATCATGTATGTGGCTGCTCTCCGGCCCTACTCGCTCCAGAGTAATTCACTGTAGCTGTCTTCAGGTGCACTAGAAGAGGGCATCAGATCTCATTGCGGGTGGTTGTGAGCCACCATGTGGTTGCTAGGATCCGAACTCAGGACCTTCAGATGAGCAGTCAGTACTCTTACCCACTGAGCCTTCTCTCCAGCCCACAGAGAGTTCTGTTGGACAACTTTTTGTTTGTTTGTTTGTTTGTTTGTTTGTTTGTTTTTTCGAGACAGGGTCTCTCTGTATAGCCCTGGCTGTCCTGGAGCTCACTCTGTAGACCAGGCTAGCCTCGAACTCAGAAATCCGCCTGCCTCTGCCTCCCAAGTGCTGGGATTAAAGGCATGCACCACCACGCCAGGCTGGACAATTATTTATTCAACCTTTGTGTTCCCTCTTTCTTCCTCTCTACCCTATTTTACAAATTCTGCTTTTTAAATTCAGATCTAAGGAGATGGTTCCATGCATAAGGTGCTTGCTGCTTCAGCACCCACATTAAATTAAACAGGCAAGCAAGTATGGAGCCTGCCTGCAACCCCTGCCCTTGGGAGGCAGAGACAGGAATCCCAGGCCAGCTGACTGCCGATCCCATTAAAGGGGAGAAAAGACCACCAAACCATTGTTCTTTTTTCTTTTCTTTTTCTTTTTTCTTTTTTTTTTCTTTTTTTTTTGGTTGAATTAAACAAGCTTCATTTTTTGTCAGACAGGGCTATCTCCCTAAAGCTGCATTTGAGAGACTAGCACCACAGGAGGAACGGGGTTTTTTAAGCTTAACTGGGTGTGGTGGTACACACCTTTTTAAAAAAGATTTGTTTGTTTGTTTGTTTGCTTTATGTGAGTACACTGTAGCTGCCTTCAGACACACCAGAAGAGGGCATCAGATCCCATTACAGATGGTTGTGAGACAACATGTGGTTGCTGGGAATTGAACTCAGGACCTCTTAGAAGAGCAGTCTGGTGCTGAGCCATCTCTCCAGCCCTGAGGAATGGGGTTCTTATAGCCCCAAACTGCAAGGCTAGGGGGCTCCCAAGGGTTTTTGATTACACAGGAACTTGGCAGAACGTCTTATCAAAGTGGAGGTCAGAAAATGGGGTGTGGAACATGTCAAACTTCAGAAAATGGGTAAAGACCTACAGAAAACAGCAATGAATTTATTTTGACCTTGTAATAAGATATCTTCTAATCTTAAGATAGAGACAGGCTGGTCCATCACTAACTAGCAAGACTAGCCAAGTTAGTGAGCTCCAAATTCAGTGAGAGATGCTGCCTCTGGTGGGGAGCAACAAAAACATTCAACACCCATCCCTGGTCTCCACATATATGTGGGCACGCACACTTACACACATATCAACTCTTAAACTAGTTATTTTTTCCTTAAGATCTGATTTTATTTTATGTACATTGGTGTATAGTTACAGTTATGAGCTATCATTGTAGGTGCTGGGAATTGAACCTGAGTCCTCTAGACTAGTAGCCGGTGCTCCTAAGCACTGAGCCATTTCTCCACCCTCTTAAACTTGTTCTTGTTCAGCATCTCCGTTGTTTTGGATCATGGGTGTTTTCATCTAGACTATTACAACAGCCTGTTAGTGATGCTCTCTGTCTCTAGCCTGTACAGGCCTCCAGTCCATGCCCTACCCTGTCTGTAACTGGTATCTTTCTTCGGTGCTGGTCATATTTTTCCTTAAGGCACTCTAGACAGTACTAATATGACACTCGTGGTCTTACCGGTTTTTTTAAAAATTATTACTACTATTTTATTTATTTATTTATTTATTTATTTATTTATTTATTTATTTGAGACAAGTTCTCACTTTGTAGCCTTGGCAGGACCAGAACTCATTATGTGAAGGGGGATGGCCTTGAACTCCTAACTTTGCCTCAGTGTTAGGATTAAAGGTGTATACCACCTCCTCCAGCTACTTTAATTTTTGAGACAAAGTAGAGAAGGCTGGCCTTGAACTCATGGGAATCTGCCTGCCTCTGCCTCTCCAGGCCTGAGATTGCAGTCACAACCACCATACCTGGCGCTCCCCTCCATGTCTAAGTTCTCCACTCACCAGCACCACATCTCTTGAAGTTTGCTTTCCCAGACTGAGTCACCTTACATTTTCCTAAACACTTCACACTCTGCCTTCTCACTCTGTCTCCAGTTTGTAGTTGAAAATCTCAAGTCCAACCCACAGTCTGGTTCTAGGAAGACCTCCCCACACCCTGCTGACTAGACCACAGGTATTGGCCCTGTTCCTAACGTGAGCGTGTAGCTAGCCCTTAAATGCTGTGCTCAGATGATCTGTTTACGTGTCTCTCCCCAAGCAGATAATTGAGCTTGCAAGGGAGGAAGTGGGTCTGATTCATCCCTGAATCCACAGGGCTGGCACCAGGCCTGGCAAGTAGTGATGGACAGTGTTCAGTTAGCAGTCCTAGTTTACTGGTTTGTTTTGGGGGGTTTTGTTTTGTTTCAGTCTTGGTTTTGGTATTGGGGGAATTGGGGGGGGGGCAATTGATCTGTAGTTCACTGTCTCAACCTCATAGCAATCTCTGTGTTTCAGCCTCTTGATTGCTGGGTTTATAGGCATGGGCCACTATACACAATTCAGTATTCCCCTCCCCACACCTCCAAAGTATTAAGGATACTTTATTCAAAAGCAAAGCAATAGGAAAGATCTGAGTCTCAGCCAGCAAGATGACTTGGACAGTTAAGGCACTTGTCACCTAGCCTGATGACCTGACCTCCATCTCCCAAGACCCATGTAGTGAAAAGAGAGAATCAGTTCTTGCACATTGCAGAAGAGCTCTGGGCCTCATGGGTAAAGAACCTGCTTTACCTCTCATCTAACTAATCATAAGCCTTTTTATTGGGGGTTTGGTGCTCAGGACTGAATCCAGGACCTTGTGCAAGTTAAACATATGCACTTACCATTCACATACCCAACTTTGGAAGTCTTTTTTTTTTCCCTAGAGTGTCTTACTGTGTTGTAAGGCTGGTCTTGAACTTATGACCTCAGTATAAACTGCTTCTACCTCCCAAGTACTCATGTCTGGCTGGCAAGCTGGCAGGAGTTACTCTTCCATGCCATCTTTGATGTGACGTGCCTTATTCTATGGGAGACCTTCGGCATCACTTCCTCCCCCTTTGAATTAGACTATGAGCATCCTGAAAGCAGACCCAACTCCATATGCAGTAATGTCTACACATGTACTCCGCAGCTGTTTCTGAACCACCAGGGAGGCTCTGTGTTGCTTGTTTCCCTCCTGGCTCCACCCTATGAGAAATCATGTGATTCCAAATTTTCTGGCTCAGACCCATAGGGGACAAAGGCTGTGTTTACACTCTGTGTTTCTTTCCACAGGCTTTGGATGAGGAGTACTTAAAAGTCGATGCCCAGTTTGGCGGTGTTGACCAGAGGAAGATCTTTACCTTTGCAGAGAAGGTGAGTGTCCACTCCTGAGGTCTACAGCTGAAGTTGACTCAACTGTAATATAGTTGCACTGATCCCAAGCATGCTGGGTGGTGGCTGTCCTTGCTAACACAGGTGTAAATGAGCCTGCTCTGTCTGCCTCAGCAGCCCACACACTCTGTGTGCTGCATTCACTTCCATCCTGTTCCTACCAGTCAGAACTGTTCTCTCCCTGAGCATTTGGTTTGCACTGCCCTGAGCTTTGTAGAATCTGCTGGTCCAGGAAATGAAGTTCACCAGGGTTTGGGAGGAAATTAGCACAAACACATTCTTTTCCTGGAAAGAGCTTGAATGCATTGAGAAGTCTGTTGTTAGTTTTGGTTTCAGGTTTGGTTTTTTTCTTCTTCTTCTTCTTTCTCTTAATAATTATGAATATTTCATTTGCATATGTCTATGCACCAGAAGCCAAAAGAGGGTAGGGTGTTAGATCTCTTGGGTCTGAAGTCACAGTGCTTGTGAGCACTTGAACCCAGGTCCTCTGGAAGAGCAGCCAGTGTTGTTAACCACTGAGCTGTCTCTCCAACCTCTGTAGTTGGTAATTTTCAAAGCTTCTTGAAACCTGATTTGGACAAGGTGTAAAGAGAATATCTCAAGCAGAAATATAAATTCCTAGGATACTTTAACAACTCTAGAATGTTCCTATCCTTTGACCTAGTAAAATCTGCTCCTGGAAACCTGACTTAAGAAAATAAGAACAAGTAAGTAAAGCTTGAGCTGTGTGTGAGAGTACTCACCACGTTGTTAATTTAAGGCAAATATTTAGAAATAAGCACATCCAGTGGCAAAGAATGAGATAAGAGCATTCTGAGGGCTGAGGAGATGGTTCAGCGGGTAAAGTGCTTGCTTTGCAATCAGGAGAAGCTGAGTCGGAATCACCACCTATGCTCTGAGGTGTGTGTTTGCAGTAACAGTCTAGGAAAGGCAAAGACGCGCAGATCCTGGAGCTTGCTAGCCAGCTAGTGTAGTCAAAACATCGAGATCCAGGTCAGCGAGAAATGCTGTCTCAAAACATACAGTGAAAAAGCAATTGAAGAAAACATCCCAGGCCAGCGAGATGGCTCAGCAGGTAAGAGCACTGACTGCTCTTTCGAAGGTCCTGAGTTCGGATCCCAGCAACCACATGGTGGCTCACAACCACCTGTAATGAGATGCCCTCTTCTGGGGTGTCTGACAAAAAAAAAACATTCTGCCAGGCGGTGGTGTGCGCGCCTTTAATCCCAGCGCTTGGGAGGCAGAGGCAGGCAGATTTCTGAGTTCAAGGCCAGCCTGGTCTATAGAGTGAGTTCCAGGACAGCCAAGACTATACAGAAAAACCTTGTCTCAAAAAACCAAACCAAAACAAAACAAAACAAAACATCCCAATGTCAGCCTCTGACCTCGCACCCACATGGTTGAGCGCATCCTCATATAAGCATGCAAGTGCATGCACGCACTTGCACATACACACTAGATAGTAAAATAGTTTTCAGATTTATTTAATGAATGGGGAAATGTGTAAATGATTCTTGGGTAGGGTGGCACCATTTGGGGTTTTTGAGGGGAAAAAGAATTAAAGCAGGATGTTACTATATAACTTTAGATGGCTAGAACTTCCTATGAATTTCAATTTGCCTTACAATTATAGATCTTCCTGCCTCTGCCTACACCTTCTGAGTACTGGGATTAAAGGCATATGTCACTGTACCTGGCATAGCAGGTTGGACTTTCTGACACAGGATTTCTTGTAGCCTAGTCTAGTCTCTAATTTGCTGTGTAACCAAGGAAGACCTTGAGCATCTAATTGCATCTACCTCCCCAAAACTGGGATTACAGGCCCCATGCCCAGTTTATGAAGTCCTAGGGGTCAAACCCAGCACATTCAACATGCTAGGCAAGCACCTACCAGCTGAGCTATATTTTGGGCCCTTGTATCTTTATCTTTGAGACAGTGTCTCACACCTGGTTAGCTTACCCTTAGTGCTTTATTTTTATTTTGTGTTTTTCATTCCAGTATCTCCCTGCACTTGGCTACTCAAAACGGGTCCATCTGATGAATCCCATGGTCCCTGGGTTAACTGGGAGCAAAATGAGCTCGTCAGAAGAGGTAAATTGCTAACCATTTCTTCACATTTTACAATTATTTATTTTGTGTATGTCTATGTGCATGCATGTGTGCATGTCTGCATCTCTTCAAGTTCTTTTCCCAGTGAGGCACTTCACCAGGCCAAAGATGGTGCTGCTCTGTTCCCATTCATTTAGTTTTGGGTATTGAACCTAAGGCCTGTCTGTCCTGTGTGAGGCAAGCATCCGTCCACAACAGCATCCTCAGACATTCACCTGTGTGTGTGTGTGTAGAACCACACCTGCCATGGCCCATGTGTATAGGTCAAAGGACCACTTAGGGAAGCTGGTTCTCTCTTTCTGCCATGTGGAGACCATGGCACTTTTACCACAACCCCACAACTGTTTTTTGAATCCGGAAAGCTCCAGCAAAAGATGGAGTGAAGACTGCAAAGAACAGTGACCTAGCTAGCTGGAGAGTCCAAATGTCTGTGTGGTAAGGATGACCTTCTATCATTCAGTACATCATTGCCAGGTGGCTGCCGATGACCAGAACTAGTGGATGGAATCTCTTCCTTCCTAGGGCTGTGATAAAGTTCAGCGCTGGGCTTGGTGATGCTGTCTACCTGTAAATTCAGCACTCTGCAGCCTGGGGCAGGAATATGGATACTACAAGTCAGCCTTGGTGGCATCTTTACTTGCTTAGCCATCTCGCACAACTAAGATCGTTATTTAAAAATTTTTCTTTTGCAAACAGTGGTGGCACGTGCCACACTTGGGAGGCAAAGGCAGGGAGATCTCTGAGTTTAGGCTAGTATGGTCTACAGACTGAGTTCCAGGACAACCAAGAGAAACCCTGTCTCAAACAAACATCATTTTAAGAATTTATATGGAACTAGAGAGATAGTTCAGTGATTAAGTATACTTGCAGAGGACCCAGGTTCAGTTCCCAGCACCCACACCATGTGGCTCAAGACCACTTGTAACTCCAGTTTCAGGGGACCTGCCATCCTCTTCTGGCCTTGTCACCTGTGTACATGTGGTACACATATATACACTCAGGCACACACAACATTTTTTTTAAAAAATGGATGGGTGGGTGGATGAATGGATGGGTAGGTAGGGAGGACATGAATGTAGCTTGGTTGGTAGCGCGCTCATCTAACATACATGAAGCCCTGGGATTGACTCAACACTGCATAAAGCAGGCCTAATAGTGCATACCTGCAATTCTAACACTGGAGAGGTAAAGGCAGGAAGATCAGTTCACAAGCATCCTTAGCAAGTTTGAAGTCGCCTGGGTCACACGAGACCCTAGCTGCAAAGAAGAGAAAAAGTGTGTAATCCATCAAGGAAAAGATGGATAGGTTAGACTTCATTAAAGTAAGCTTTAAAGATTATAGCCGGTCAAAAAACCCAAAAAAAACCGGGCGGTGGTGTTGCACACCTTTAATCCCAGCACTTGGGAGGCAGAGGCAGGCAGATTTTCTGAGTTCGAGGCCAGTCTGGTCTACAGAGTGAGTTCCAGGACAGTCAGGGCTACACAGAGAAACCCTGTCTCGAAAAACCAAACAAAACAAAAACTATATACTGTGTGTGTTAAAATTGAGTGTGTTCTCATTTTCAACCACAAGAGGTCTCTTCCCTCCCGACGTCTAGGAGTCCAAAATCGACCTACTTGATCGGAAGGAGGACGTGAAGAAAAAGCTGAAGAAGGCCTTCTGCGAACCCGGCAATGTGGAGAACAACGGGGTTCTGTCCTTCATCAAGCATGTCCTCTTTCCTCTCAAGTCTGGTAAGAGTCTCCCCGAGTGGTTCTTAGGGGCTGGGCTCAAAGATCCAAGTTCCTGCTGTGATTATGCTTAAAATTGTCATAGGTTCTTCCTGCAGGGGCCGGCTGCCCTGAATCTCTGCCCTGATTTCATATATACAATGTGTTGTGAGACTGGGCTGTCCCTTAGTTGTCTGTGTGTTAGCTACCAAGTAGGGTTTTAAAGGGTTGTCAGGCTGCGGAGGTGAATCCAAAATGAGAGTAGAGACGGACATAGTGAACTAGAATACAAAAGAGCAATGACTTTTGCTGGATACACAGTGTGGCTGCTTATCTATTAGAGCCTAGGAAAGCTCAGCTGAGAGAACATGGCTAAATGCATCAGCCTAGGGCTAGTTCTAGCACCAAAAAATAAAAAGTCAAATGCCAAGGCTGGTGAGATGACTCACCTGGTAAAAGTAAAAGGCATTAAATATGAGACACACTCACACACACTCACTTGTGCATTGGGTTGAGGAGTTAAGACAGGCAGTTCCTGACTTGTTTGTTGCTATGTTGTAGAGTTTGTGATCCTGAGAGATGAGAAGTGGGGTGGAAACAAGACCTACACTGTTTACCTGGAGCTGGAGAAGGACTTCGCTGCTGAGGTAATGCTAGAGAAAGACGAAGACCACTAGAGTCTGACAGCCCTCTCCCTCCCTGGTCTACAGAGTGAGTTCCAGGACAGCCAGGGCTATACAGAGAAACCCTGTCTTGAAAAAACCAAAAAGAAAAAAGAAAAGTAGTGAAAGAACTGGGCAGGAGAGATGGCTCAGGGGTTGGGAACACTGACTGTTCTTCCAGAGGTTCTGAGTTCAGTTCCCAACACAGCTCACAATCGTCTGTAACTCCAAGATCTGAGCCCTCACACAAACATACATGCAGGCAAAACCCCAGTGCACATAAACCTACAAAGGAGTTAGGGGTCCAGTTACCCTCCAGCTGGAGCTTTAGTCCTTGCATGTGTAACTCAGTCTTTAGCCCAGGGTTTCCTGTGTGAACATTTTCAGTGGCTGACATTTGGTTTATACCTCAGAGAAGGACTGGAAAAGACTTAAGAGAATCAGAATAATGAGCACTCTGCCTACACAGCCCATAAGCTAGAACAGAATTCAGAGTCAGGAGACCTGGGGCAGGCTGAATGCAGCAGAAGCATTTGGGATTCCTTTATCCCATGGAGCAGGAAGGGTATGTGTTTGAGGGTAACCTAGGCTATATAGTGAGACCAGCCTGAGAGAGACAGGCAGGCAAGCCCCTGCCTTTGAGACCAGTTACCCTTCTCCATCCTACATTGTCTCATAGGAGTGTTGTGAGCTCAAGACTGCTGGGAACATACTTCTGTCTGCCATGTCACCTCTTTAATAGACTCTGGGGTTCAGGCCTCTTCTCACTGGCCTTGTTTATTTCTATAGGTTGTACACCCTGGAGACCTAAAGAATTCTGTTGAAGTTGCCCTAAACAAGTTGCTGGACCCCATTCGAGAAAAGTTTAACAACCCAGCCCTGAAGAAGCTAGCCAGTGCTGCCTACCCAGATCCTTCAAAGCAGAGTAAGTCCAGCTGGGAAAGGAGCCAGGAACAGCACCTGAGGCTCGCCCTCGCTGACACTGTGAGCTGGTTACCTGCTAAGAGACTAGTGTGAGACTGCGCTTAGAAGCCTGCCTTGGGTTTAGTGAACTTGTGTGCAGTTGATATTCACAGTGGCCATCTGTTCATGCCTGCTCGGGCTTCTTTAAAAAGCTCACCTGAACAGTCTCCCGGCTCCCATCTCTCTGCTTGTCTAGTGAGTTACCATCCAGTTACCCATGTTGCCTAGGTACTGCCATAGATACTTCATGTGACCCTTCCAGCAGAGACTCAGCAAATTCTGCATGGATTTTAGGAGTAGAAATACCCAGAGGTGGCCAGACCACTACCGGTCCTGCCCTCTTCCGGCCTAATAATGGAGAAAAGGTGTGGGGGAAATGGAATCCCTCCTGCAGGATTGCTGAGTCTGTATTCAAGTATGGCTCAGTGGGTAGGTTCTGGAACTCTCCTACATCCTGCCTCTTTCAGTCTCCTCATCTGGTGCTGTCAGTGCTGGCCTGCCATTGGGATGGGGGAAGGGGAGAGTCCTGACTCCTTGGAGTTCTTCTCATTCCCAGAGTCTGCTGCCAAAGGCCCTGCCAAGAACTCAGAACCAGAGGAAATCATCCCATCCCGGCTGGATATCCGTGTGGGCAAAATCCTCAGCGTGGAAAAGGTAGTGACTTCTTACATTCTGTGGGCCTAGGCTCCCAGCTGTGGCCAGCATTAGGCCTTGGTATAGACCTGGGGGGTAACGACAGTCGCCAACAGTCCAGGCTTTAATTAAACCCCATTAGGAGATTTTCCACAAGCCACTTAGGTTTATTTTCTCAAATCTAGACCTTTGTGAAGCAAATGCTCCTTCAAGCCTTGCTCTCAAAGCCAGTCGAGATAAGCACATGCCTGCGATTCTAGAATTTGGGAAGCTGAGGCATAAGGATCACAAATTGGAGGCTAGCCTTGGCTATATAGTGAGACTTTGTCCCAAAGATGAAAAAAAGGCCAGGGCAGGGGAACTCTGGGAAGAGCAGATATCCCTGGGGAGATGACTCATCAAGCATTTAATCCACTCCACTGTGGGCATCCCTCATTTATCTATTTGTATATCAGGGGTTGGGAAGAATATGCATGCCATATGTGTGGAGGTTAGAGAACTAATTTCTCTTCTTCCATATGGGATCTGGGGATGTAACTCAGGTGATCAGACTTGGTAGCAAGCACCTGTACCCATGGAGCTCTCTCTGTCGCACTGACAAGAATCTCTTGCTGGCAGCATCCAGATGCAGATAGCCTGTATGTGGAGAAGATTGATGTCGGGGAAGCTGAACCCAGGACTGTGGTGAGCGGCCTTGTACAGTTTGTGCCCAAAGAAGAACTACAGGACAGGCTGGTGGTGGTACTGTGTAATCTGAAACCCCAGAAGATGAGAGGAGTGGACTCCCAGGGCATGCTACTGTGTGCTTCTGTGTGAGTGAGGATTTGGTGGGCCAGGGGCGGGGGAGGGCAAGACACTGAGGAATTGGCCTGTGGGATGCCTTTCTGTATGCCGTGTGCAAGCCCTAAGAAAACAGCTCCCTTCCTGTTGATGCTAAAAGATGAGGCATAAAGGGGCTGCTGTACAAGTTTTGTGAGTGAGACATTTGCATACAGAAAAACTGTTAAAATAAAACTACATGGGTAGTCAAGTGAGGAGGCACAGGCAAAGGCAGCTCTGGTCTACGTAGTGAGTTCCAGAGTTACATAGGAAGACCCTGCCTTAAACAAAAAAAGAAAATTGCCAGGCAGTTGGTGGTGCACACCTGTAATCCCAGCAGAGGCAGGAGGATCTCTGAGTTTGAGGCCAGCCTGGTCTATAGGGCAAGTTCCAGAACAGCCAGGGCAACAAAGAAATCCTGTCTTGGGGGGAGGGAGAATTAATTGCATAATTAAGATGAAAATAAAATTTAGTGGATGCTGGGCATGGCAGCACCCACCTTTATCATGACCCTTGGGAGACAAAGGGGGAGGGAGGTTCTTTAATAAGCCTGATTTGCATCTCAAGGTCCAGGCCAGGCTGAACTACACAGTGAGAGCCTGTCTACCAAATACAAGGATGAAGCTCAGTTGGTGGAGCTCAGGCTTGGTTGGCATGAAAGCAGGGGTTTGACCTCCAGCACCTCATAATGTGAGCACGGTGACCCACATCCACAGTCTAGCACTGGGGAAGAAGCAACCTGGGCAAATCAGTTCAAGTATAGCCTGGGCTACATGAGACTCTACAAACAGATAAACATAACTGAAGGTGTCTCACTACCGGGAAGAGGTGGAGCCAGGATGCAGGCATGTTGTAACTGTGGGCAGAGTCCTTGCTGGAGACTTAGATGTGACTTCCCAGGAAAAGGGAAGTCCTGGTTATATGTTCAGAGATGTGGAAAGGTGATGGGGACCTTCTGGGCTACACTGAGGGTGTCCTTAGCAGCTCACTTTAACATCCCCAGCTGTTGGGAAATCCATAATCTTGCCTTTTCTTCTTTTGTGTCTTTCCAGAGAAGGGGTAAGCCGCCAGGTTGAACCTCTGGATCCTCCTGTCGGCTCTGCTCCTGGTGAGCGGGTATTTGTACAGGGCTATGAGAAGGGCCAACCAGATGAGGAGCTCAAGCCCAAAAAGAAGGTCTTTGAGAAGCTGCAGGTAAGACGCTATTGCTCTTATATAATGTTCTAATAATGTTCTAATAAGGCCATATAAAAGACACACAATCCAGATGTTATTTATAAGCCAAATGCCTAGATTGGGCAGATCTAGCTATTCCAACATACTCCCCAGTTATAAACCCCCTCATTATTTGCTGTTTCTTCCTGCCATGAGGTTCTGGTCCATTGGGTCTTCACCCTCCCTGCAACCTTCTCTCAAACCTCCAGTGCCACCTTACTTCCTCCACTGCCCAATCATGGGGAGTTTGGGGGGAGAAGATGAGTACGTGTGAACATCATCTTCGCAAGGGCAACCCATACCTTGAGAAAACAATTTAGCGGTAGGACACATGCAGCAACATCCCAACCCACTGCAGTCCTCCCTTGCCCAGGCTGCCCCTGTGTGCTGTCAGAATCAGCAGAT
This sequence comes from Mastomys coucha, assembly GCF_008632895.1. Taxonomy (NCBI): domain Eukaryota; kingdom Metazoa; phylum Chordata; class Mammalia; order Rodentia; family Muridae; genus Mastomys; species Mastomys coucha. The sequence goes on from NW_022196900.1 coordinate 85,625,508, forward strand.
CTGAGTGTGAGGAGCCTAGTCTCAGGACTCTACCCATGCCAAGTACTGACAGGAAGCACTGGGGAGGGACGTGAGACACTTTCTTGTCAGTTTGATCCAGACGGAGAGAGCAGCAGATGAGAGGTTTTCCACATCTTACTGGCAAGATGCCTGCTTTGACCCTCCATCCCACAGCACATAAATGAAGAAAAGGAAGCAGTCCCTCTTCCCCACCTTGAACTTAGGAACACTTGCCTATGCACACACAGGTGGTCCTGGACGCACCTACTCCTGTGTCAGACACTGTCCTGAATGCCCAGATTGCATCCATATAGCACATTAGCTCTCCATTGAACAGACCCGATAGAACTGTCTTAAAAACAGGGCCAAAAATGAGAGTACCCAGAGTCCTGCTGAGTGTGGTTGGTACCTACATTATAATCCCAGTACTTAAGAGACAGAGGGAGAGGGGCTGGACAGACGGCTCAGCGGGTAAGAGCACTGACTGCTCTTCCGAAGGTCCTGAGTTCAAATCCCAGCAACCACATGGTGGCTCACAACCATCCGTAAAGAGATCTGGAGTTCTCTTGTGGTATGTCTGAAGTCAGCTACAGTGTACCCACATACATGAAATAAATAAACATTAAAAAAAAAAAGGAGGGCTGCCCAAAGTTCATGCCAGCCTGGCTTACATAAGGAGGTCCAAGCCAGCCAGGACTACAGTGACCTGTCTCAAAACTGCTAAAATAATCCTCAACTGTTCCCTTCTGGTCTTTCGCTGGATAAAGAGGCATTCATGTCCATCTGCTTCTTATGCCTGAAGATGTCTCCTCGTGTTAAATAGTGGCAGGGATCATGTTCATGGTGCACCATACTCACTATTAGCCTGCTGCGCCAGCACAGGAATCAAGCATAGGATCTCAGTGCACACCCCGGTTCTGCAGTGGGCATAAGCAGTCTAGAGGTCTTTGTCCTCACTCGTGAGTATAAATGTGCTTATCAGAAGGTCAGAACATAGAATCCTTTGGGAGCTGGACTGAGCAATTGGGCCTCGGTGTGATGGTACACACCTTTAACCCAGCACTCAGAAGCATGGGCGGGCAGAGCTCTTCGAGTTTTGAGACCAGCCTGGTCTACATAGTGAGTTCCAAGACAGCTAAGACTACTCGAGGAGACTTTGTCTCAAAACCAAACGCAAAAGTTGGGCCAACTTATGCTATTAGTGTTAAGAATGTTGTATCCTACCATCATGACTTTATTTTACTTATTTTTTGTCTGTCTTGTTCAGGCGGACTTTAAAATTTCTGAGGAGTGCATTGCACAATGGAAGCAGACCAACTTCATGACCAAGCTGGGGTTCATCTCCTGTAAATCACTAAAAGGGGGTAACATCAGCTAGCCAGCTCGGCACCCTCCCACCAGCCTGTGTGCCAGCTCGACTTGTTGCGTCTCTCACCCGCTCCCATCTCAGGACACTGAAGCACCAGGTCTGAACTGACTAGATGAGGGACTTGGAAAGGGACCGCTCACCTTCCTACCGTGCGGGAGCACCCAGCCTGGCTGAAAGGAAACAGACTGCCTGGGCTAAGGGTATGCTGCCCAGCAGTAGAATGGCTCTACCTTCTTCCTTGGCAGCTGACTTGAGAAATCTGGTTTCAATAGAACCCACAGAAAAAGTTTATTCCACGGTCCTTGTAATTGGAAAAACACTGGTTCCCAAGTTTCCATGGGGTTTTCCCTGCAGCTGTACTAGCTGAGATCCAGTGCCTGGTCTGGGCTAATTACAGCTTCTCCCCGTCAGGAAATTGTGGGATTTGAAAAGAAGGGAAAAGAGAGCCTAGAGGTCTCTCAAGCTTCCCAGGGCTGGCAGCGTTCTCCAGGCTTGCCTACCCTGAGGCTTGGCACTAGAGGCAGGATTTGCCCAGCCTCTCTTGGGGTTCCCTTGATCTGGCTAAGCTGGACACTCCCTAAACAAACCAGCTGTGTTAGCAGCAGGATGGAAATGGGCTGACACAGTGTGGAGCTTTCTTCAGAATGCAAGATACTTCGTAAGGCATCTCAATCACTCACCGCCGCTGTCAAATTCAAATAAAGCGTCTGAACAAGGCTTCCTGAGTGTCCCCTTGCTCAGTACTAAGACGTCCCCCTCTTGAGGTGCTTACAGTAGGCAGGATACCATCTCTTGTGTATCTGGTCTGGCGACCACAGCCAGGTCCTGTTGTATTCACTAGCCTGGGTATTAGGTTCATGCTAGCATGCGGTGTGCATGCCTCAAACCTTGTCACCTGCTGCCAATGTTTGGAAAATAGCAGTCACAGCCAAGTTTCAATCATTTAATTAATACCTTTTAATGAAACACAACTGTCATGTGTCTCACTCAAGCTTCAGAGA
>NW_022196900.1:85628554-85632052 GCF_008632895.1 Mastomys coucha
TTTCCTCTTCCAAAATGACCCTAGTTTGTGTCAAGTTGACAAAAGATGCTAGATAAACAGCATGCGATATAAAAAGAAGAACCATCTAGAAAATCTCTATGATCCCGCCAGTGAGGAAATGGGGACGTTAAGCAGAAGTAGACCTTGTACATTATGAATAGTCAGTTTAACTGAATATGCAAAATCCAGCTTTTGTTATGAAACATATCTCAAAAAATAGAGCATTAAAAAGAGATAAAGGGGAACCTTTATAGGAAGATAAAAGTGGGGCAGGGGTGGGATGGCAAACTAATACAGGGACTATGGGGATGGACAAGTAAGTCTAAACACCTTTTGAAAAGCCATATGGGAACCCACCCCTGTAGAAACTTCCTGAGATATGTAACATATATAGTCACATAACAGTGGCATGAATGTTGTATGAACAACCAGCCACTTTCCTTTTACATTGTATTTGGAGGCCCACTCTGTGAGACAGAATCCATATGTGAACAGTATCTTCAAAACACAATCATACGGATGCACACATGAACTCTGAAACTGTGACAGCATGCACAAACTCTGCACAAGGTCAAACTAGGTGAAAACGCTAGCGCTGAAGAGACATACATACAGTCGGATCCCCAGCGGAGGAGCAATTTGTGACTGACTTACAAACAAAGGAAAAACCGTTTTCCCCAAAGGAGCGCCATGCCACCAGCTCTCCTGCAGATAACACGCCCTAAAAGATGGGCCAACACAAAACTGACTCAACCGTTCTTTGTGGGTCTCTGTGCACATTTTCAGTTATTTTATTTGTTTGGATATTATTTTGTCTCCCTTCCTTTTTGTTCATTTTTAGGGTTTTTTTTTGGGGGGGGTGGGATGCTATATTCTAGAGAGAGGGGGAGAAAGAGTGCTAGAAACAGCATGAACATGGATTTGGAGATAGGTTTGGAGTATCTAGGTAGATTTCAAGGAGAAGGAAGAATATAATGAAAATGTATTTTCCGCAAAATTTTTAATTTTTTAAATTAAAGTTGTAAAAATATAAACAGATAAATAAGGTAGGATATAAATGAAGAAGACATCTGATGTCAACCTCTGGTTTCTACAGGTACCTACACCCAATGGGATGCGCACAGGCATGAACATGTATATACTAAAATTCTCCAAATAACAATGCATAATAAAGGACTACACACACACAAATAGAAACAAGCTAGCACTTATCTGAAAACATAGAGATAATTTCCTTATATTGCCCTAAAAGGTACTTAAAACCATAAGATTACTTAATCTTATATGATTTTGAAAAATTGGAAGGCATAGAAGGCTCGAGTCTTCAGTCCTTTCTTGGTTTTAGAAATCTGTTTAATTAAAGAAACACTTCTTAGGCTGTGTCTGCGAGATCTTCTCTTCCTTGGAGCTGCTCGGGTCCCTGAGAGACTGTATCCCTGGGATGGGTCAACAGTGCCAGTTGAGTGATGAAGGTCAGACCAGTTTCTTCTGTGGATCTGAACCAGGGGGCGCCCATCTTCTCCGTAGCAGCCAGCTGCACACCTCCATTCTCTGCCAGTTCCCCCTTAGGCCTATCCTCATCGTGAGGGAGCCCATTGGTGGATGGAGCAGTTAAGAGACTCTGCCCTGGAAAAACTGGGCGAGGGACGAGGGACTCCTCACAGGTCGGGGAGCCTTGGAAGGCTTCTTCTGGGCCTGGGGTAGCCGCTTCTTTGAAATGCTCCGAAGTTCAGTCACCAGATTCCAGATTCCTCTGGAGGTCAACCTAAGACCGGATGCCTGCGGCCTTAATCTCCGCAGCCTTCCATGTTTAGGCAAACCTGGTGTTGCCCATCCTCATGCCTTTTCCTGAAATGGTTCACCTCCAGCAGCCCTTCAGCCTTGTCCTTAGCCTCCTCTTGAAGAAGGTAGCTGGTGGGAATGGGTGGCTGTTGCCCCACCCCCTCCAGCCCCAAGGCCACAGCGGTGGGAGGGGAGCAGAATGCGTCTTTATTTTGCTTCGTCTGGAAACATGTTTATTGGAGTCCAGAACCAAAGCACTTTGCAAAGTGGCTGCATGTCACTCCTCCAGGGCTCATGAAACCATATTCCAAAAGCCTGTTTACACGATGGTGCCACCAGTCAGTCCTTGGTAGCCAGACCCTAGCTGGGACCAATCTGTGCACTCTACCAATCCCGTCCACTTCTTTCCTTAGTTCTCGGAGATGGGCAAGTCTCTCATCCCGCAGGCTTCCCAGGCTGCTGGCGGGAGTGGGGCTGTGGGATTCCAAAGCACAAAAGGTACAGCCGAGACTAGCCTTCCGGTGCCTCAACTTACCACCAACCACTCTCCTGCCTTCCAGTTCTGTCAGGCGCTCCTTCTAGGGGACTCGTGGATGAGGAGGGAAAAGCCAGAAGAGGCCTGTGGGCACGGTGGGCACCAAGAAACCAAAACCAGACTAGAGTAGGGAGCCGTCTGGGATGTTGGCATGCTGGGCACCTGCCCTATGACACTCGATTGTGTTTGGGTGGATGGGCACAACCTCAGAACCAGGAGCTCATGGGATGCGTCCATTTCAGCTTGGCAGGGACTTACTGGGCATTGGGCCCAGGCCTGTTCCTCTGATTCTTTCTCTGACTGGTCTCCACTTTCTTTCTGCAGCTACCTTCCTGCCAGGTGGAGGGAGCCGAAGGCTTCTATTACCCCAGGTTCTTCTCTAGAAGAGGGGATGAGCAGTGATCTTTGGAGCAGGCAGGTGGCTATCCCCAGGTAGCCTCCACTATACTAATTTCTCTTCCTGGAATCTCATGACTTGTTTTCAGCCTGTACCACCTCAGAGGTAAGCCGGATTTCCTGTAGGCTCCAACGGCTATGCCTCCTTCAGGGCCACCCCTTGAGTCTTTTCAACAGGGGCGTGAGCCTGGCAAGAGATCTTGGCGTTAGCTTCTCCACTACCCCATTACTGACTTTGCTGTCAACAACTGGGGAGATGGGGTAAAGTCCAAGCCCCTCTGCCCTCTTGTTAGGGCTGCTTGTTTGCTGCTCTGTCTTTTCTTTGTCCGGTGTATAATGGGGAGCTGCTGCTGGGTGGACAATACCGGGAGGGAAGACAATCAAAGTAAGCACGGTTCTTCCCCAGGATCCAGGACTGAACCCCAGGAAACTAGGCCCTGGCAGGAGTCTGGGAACTGTGGGCGGGTTGGGGGTGGTGGTGGTGGTGGGGGCGGGGAATTCTCCAGGGTTACCAGAGCTCTTGCCCTGGCTTGGGGTTCTCTGTGTTTCCCCACTGGGTGGGCCAGAGTACAAAGAAAGAAGGAGAGTCTAAGAGGGGCAACCTCTGTCCTTTCGGGTAAATGAGCTTGACCTTGTGCAAATGGAGAGACCAAAAGCCTCTGATTCTTAATTCGCATAAAAATGTTAGAAGAGAAAAAAATATATACACACATACATACGTTATATATGTATACATATATATATATAAACATATATATATTTATGTATATATATATATATATATA
>NW_022196900.1:85632063-85632858 GCF_008632895.1 Mastomys coucha
GATACGGAGGCCCCAGGAGATCGAAGGGATGTCACTCGATCTGGTTTGGGGGGCTGAGCCCTGCCTGGGGAAGCAGGAGCAACTGCCAGACCCTTGGGAGGGAGAGTAGGGGTTCCACTTTGGCTTGAGTATCCACTTGAAGGTGAAAGTGTCCGTTCCGGGGAACGTGGGGGACGTCTGGAGCCACCTGGGGACAAACCAGAGCCCCAGGTTCCCGCTGAGCTGGGTGGACAAGATACTGCCCCTACCCCTGAAGACCCACCTGTGGTGGGCGGGCGAGGCAGCTGTGGCTGCTGCTTTCGCTCAGGTTTGGGCGGCAACCCCAAGGGCCCATCAGGCACCACTGAGCCCCGCTGATGGAGGGAGTATGTCCGGCGGGGAGGCGGAGGAGGCCGTTTCATCTTACGCAGGGACACACTCCTGCCAGATAACTGCCCACTGCTTCGGATGCTGGCTGTGTCGGAGACCTCAGCAGTGCTACCCCCGCTGGGGGAGCCTCTCCCACTACCCCCTGGAGGGGGGGCCACATTATTGCTAGCTACAGAGCCCTCCGGCTGGCCCTCGGAGCCCCCCTTAGAGGAGAGAGTGGACCCATCGGACACAATGGTCTCGGAGGACTGAGAGTGGCTCCAGTTGTCACTGGATGAGGAAGCGTTGCGGCTTCGGGGCCGTGGACTTGAGGCTGAAGAGAAGCGGCCCAGGGAGCGAACCGAAGCTGGACTGGCAGAAAGTAAGCTGCATCGGCTCAGAGTGCGGAGACTGCTGCGGCCCAGGGCCACCACATCCACCGTGGGT
>NW_022196900.1:85632868-85632946 GCF_008632895.1 Mastomys coucha
CATGAGGGATCAGCTTTGACAAGTAGGTGGCCTGGGGTGAGATAGACATAGCTGGGCTCAGTGGCTCTGGCGATCCTG
>NW_022196900.1:85632956-85633046 GCF_008632895.1 Mastomys coucha
CAGTCCAGGCACTGCGAGAGACATAGGCCTCGTTAAGGGCGGTGGCCGGGCTCCTGTGGATCGGCCAACAAGCGTGTCATCGTGGTAAAC
>NW_022196900.1:85633056-85633203 GCF_008632895.1 Mastomys coucha
TGGCGCTGTATGATAGCCTCTGCATCCGTGCCAGCCTCTGTTTCTGCCTCCAGAGCCTGCAGGGACACCCGGACCCCTGTCCCTAAAGCCAGGCCCGCTGGCCGACCATCTACTGTGGGGATTCGGACAGCGTCCCGTGAACCAGGA
>NW_022196900.1:85633318-85633555 GCF_008632895.1 Mastomys coucha
CAAGCTCCTTCTGCACATGCTGAGGCAGTCCCAGCACTGTGCTCCTCCGCTCCCTCCGCCGCCGTCCTGACTTCCCAGATTTGGGAAATGAGTCATGGGGTCTGAAGGTGGAGCCTCTGCGCTGGATCATCTCCGAGCGGAGGGAGAGAGCATCCTCCGCGGTGGAGCTCTCTGTCAAGTATGACTTCTGACTGCAGAAGGAAATGGTGTCTTCATCCGGCCCTGTCCGGGAGGACT
>NW_022196900.1:85634328-85643845 GCF_008632895.1 Mastomys coucha
TCTGTCAAGTATGACTTCTGACTGCAGAAGGAAATGGTGTCTTCATCCGGCCCTGTCCGGGAGGACTGTTGGGGGAATAAGAGCAGCGTGGATGAGACAGATACCCTAGGCTCCCACTGGATTCCCCCAGCATCTGCCAGCACTGAGCAGGTACCAGATGGAGCAAGCCTGGACTAGCTGTCAGAAGTCATTTCATCTACCTCTTCAACATACAGAAGAAACTAGTCCAGAAAGGCCCAAAGCCATGCATGGCAGAGGCTAAGCCAGAAGGAAAGAGCAGGGCAGAGCAGGACAGAGCTGGGCACAGGGCTCACCTGGATGCTCTGGGTGTCTCCATGGTCCCATCCACCCTTGCTCAGTTTCTGTCTTTCTGGAAGACACCAGAAGGGTCTGTTGGCCTAGGCCCCTGACCTAGGAGCTGGGAACAGCACTTGGACAGAGCAGGACTTACCTTGGTGCTGTAGGGAGCGGAGTCCCTCCTGGGCCTGCGTATGCAGCTCTTCCAGATGAGGCGGTCTCCCGCTGGGGAAGAAAACGTTGTCCTGGTGTTCATCTCCTACAAATCCTGGTCCCTGGCTGGGCCCTGGGCCCTGACGGTTGTCACTCTCGGCCTTGGCAGAACCTGATGGGACAGAGAAGGAAGTGAGGCCCTAAGGCGTGTGGGTGCTGGAGATTCACAAGCGCAGCAAGACAGGCATACGGAGCACATTCCTTTGATGTCTACCTCTGCAATACCGCCTAGGCACACACACTACCTACACCAGAGGGTACATATATCTGAGTAATCACATCACATAATGGACCACACAAGGTCAACACATAGGCCCTTTACATCCACAAGACATTTACAGGCTTCAGCAGTGTAGACATACAAACAATACCCAAGTATAAACCAGCAAACGTGGCTCCACCAGCTTCCACAGATCCACCTGACACCGCTCTACATACACCCAAAGTATACTTAACACTGCACCCACGGGTCACTCTGGGTTCCAAAGAGATTTGTCTTGAGACCTGACGCTTCACTTTAAAGGAAAACAAAACACCTTCTGCAATAGCCCCGTGGCCCAAGTCCAAGAAGATGCCATGGAAAACCAGAGCTGTCAGTCAGTCAGCTTCCCAAAAAAACCCTATGGGAGGAATAGGCCCGGGACACCTACTTACACATATGGCTGCCCTCTAGAAGGACACGCAGGGGAGGGGGGAAGAGGGATCGGTCCCCTCAACTCCCACTGGGAACTTAGCCTTTCCTGGGGGAACAGGCCAGGTATGGCCTCTCCTGAAGGCCCTGGCCTGGCCCCAGGTACAGAGGAGCCAGGGCTCCATTACAGAGGATCCTGTTACAGGCTCTGCCCACAGAGGGGCTAGTCATCTAATCCTGAGGATGGGGGCTGTGTCAGCACTTTGCAGTCCCAGCCCCTCTTTAAATGAAACCCACTACATAAGCAAAAGCGCTGGGGAGGTCACGTGACCTTGGCGGGCCCCTGTAGAGGAGCAGGAATAAAACAAGCCCTTTAAAGGGCCCCACCCCAGGAACTGGGTCTCCCACTCAGACACCTGCCATTTCTGTCTTCAGTATTCCTCAGCACCAGAGGACCTGCCTCTGAGAAGCCACAGGAATCTCACCAAGGCAGAGAGAGCTAAGAGGGGCCCCAGGAGGTCTGGGGTGTTTCCCCCTCCTTCCCATGATTTTACAAGTGGAGAAAAGGGCTCAAGTGGAAAATGTTTTCCTACTACAGTCACAGCAAATGGCTCAGTCAGCCAGGACTAAACTCTGCATTCCCAGAAGGGACCCCTGCCCTCCAAGAACACAAGAAACTATAGCTCCTACAGTCAGAATCTAAGTCTAAAAGCCAGGCTCCTAGGCAAAGGAGGGCACCTGCTCGCTACCTTCAAAACTGCCCTCTCCAAATGTGGGTCCCAGGGCCCCCGCTTTCCCTGCTGCTCCTGTAGGTTCTCCCACTAAGGAGACGACTCCGGAGAGGGTTGTCCTCTCTTTAAACTGAGCTATGCCCAGTAACGAGTGGGTATCCCAGCAGAAGACAATCTGACCCTAGGACAGCAGACTCCGAGGTCAGGGACACCTAGGTCCATCCTCCCGGGTAACAGGCAGCACTCAGACAAAGGCAGTGACAAAGCCGCCGGACAAAAGCGTGGCTGCAGACTCAGGCTGCGGCCAGCCTGGGATCCAGCACCCCCACCACCTCATCTCTCTTCCTAACCTAGATTCCCACCAACCTAAGGGTCTGTCTGGCAAAGGGAGCTGCCACCCTTGGCTACCCCCACAGCCACACCCACTCACCCTTCTTAAAGACATCAAGAAGCTCTGAGAGGTGTCGCCCCAGGAACACTACCATGTCTGCAGCAGATGGTCTCCACCTTAACCTCCCCAGAGCACCAGACAACACCTTCCATACAGCGCAGCCCCAAGGGGACTCAGGACGCAGGGATGCAAAGCAAGCTCCCAGCCAGCAGCTGCCCAGCACAGTTCAGGCAGGAGGGGGAGGGGCCGCTCCAGGTTCTCCTCCCACCTTTGCCATAGATCCCGCCTATCCGCTAGCCCCACCCCCACCCCACCCCCAAGCAGGATACAGAGAAACTGAGGCCCAGGGACTGGGTGCTTTGCTACTGAGTGTGACTGGAGGTACCGAAGAGAAGACACAATGCTAGCTGTGGGTCACAGACTCTGCTCCCAAGTTCTTGCCCAAGCATTTGGGTGCCGGAGCTAATGGAAGGGTCCCAGCTGCCAGATGGTAGGTGGAAGAGCCACCAGACCAGACTTGGCATGATGCCCATGCCCAACACCCAGCCATCATGGCTAACTAAGGTAATTTCTCGAGGAAAGAGTTCAGCAGCTCACGGAACAAGCAGGCAGGAACCCAGGGCTGCCTGTGAGGATGACAGGGACAGAGCTGGCCTCAGAACACAGCACATGACAGGCTGGGGGAGTGGCTGAAGGCAACAGCCACCCCACTCATGGACTTCAGCCTCACACTTCCTAAAGAACTTTCTTCCCACCTGAGCAATGTGACATCAGAAAGGCTGAGAAACAGCAGAGGCAGGGGGATTCAACACAGACCTTTTGGCTCAGAATTCTTCCCAAAAGCCATAAAGCCATACTAAATACCTGCTCACCAAGCACCGAAGTTAAGAATTAGTCCAGATGCGCGGGGTGGGGGTGGGGGGCCTTTAATCCCAGCACTTGGGAGGCAGAGGCAGGCGGATTTCTGAGTTCGAGGCCAGCCTGGTCTACAGAGTGAGTTCCAGGACAGCCAGGGCTATACAAAGAAACCCTGTCTCAAAAAAACAAAACAAAACAAAACAAAAAAACTAGCCCAGAAACAACCCATAGGTGGAATTCAAAAAAGTCAGGGGGAGGAGGAGGAGTCGGGTTCAGAAGCACCATCAAATCCATCACACAAGCCGTGACCTCTGACCTCACATAAAGGCAAGGTCAACACCTGACTTGGCTTGGTGGCACACATCTGTAATCTCTGGTAAATTCAAGGCAAGCTCAGGCTACATAGTGACTTCCAGGCTAGCCTGGGCTACATAGCAAGAACCTGTCTCACAAGGAGGGAGAAGTAGGGGGTGCTGGAAAGATGGCTGAAAAGTGCTCCCTCCTCCTGAGGAGCTGGCTTCTAGAACTCACCCTGGGCAGCTCATAACCAACGTGTAACTCCCTCCAGGAATCAAAACCCTCTTCTAGCCTGCTCAGACCCCAGCACGTGAGGGGCAGACACATAATGCATATACAAAAATAAAATGAAGTAACAAGCCAGGTGTGGTGACGCATACCTGGTTCCTCAGCATATGACAGACATATGGTATGAAGTTCTAGACTAACTGGTCTACAAAATGAAACCGTCCGAAAAAAGAGAAAAAAAAAAAAACACAACAAAAGTCACTGGGGAGGAGGTGACTAAGCTGGCTGAGCATTTCAGAGCACTGGCTGTTCTTGCAGAGGACATGGGTTCCATTCCCAGCACCCACAAGGTGACTCACAACCCTCTGTAACTCGAGTTCCAAGGTGTAAGTTCTGAATCGGGTGGCTCTAGCCAGGCAGGCACTGCCTAATGCAAAGGGCTGGAGGTCAAGTTGTGAATTTCTCTACCATGGGAGCCAGCAGAGTTGGCAAACAGTAAGCTGGGGGGAGGGCTGGCAGATGAAATCAGGAGGGCAGGCAGGCAGGCGCCAGGTCAGGTGACCCCCCTGGACCTTACCCTGGGAAGTCAATGACGCCCCAGCTGGGAGGGGACCAGTGACATTTACGATGAGCTCCTCTGGGAAGTCCACAGCTGCTGAGAATAAAGGGTCTGTGAACTGTGTCGAGCTGTGAAGCTGCACCCATCCATGGTTGCACCCCACCATCACTGCACCCCTCCATCACTGCACCCCTCCCTAAAGAGCCAAGAATTCAGTGCTGCAGGAGTCCCTTGCACCTCCTTCTCCATTAGCTCCGGTCTCTCAAGAGACTGCTCAAGCACCAGCTAGAACCTTACTCTAGAAATATTTAGCGAGGCATGTGGACCTCTGTGAGTTCGAGGCCAGCCTGGTCTACAGGTTCCAGGACAGCCTGGGCTGCAACAGAGAAATCCTTGAAAAACCAAACACACATCTGTGGGGCAGGATCCGCAGGCCCTTCCAACTGTTTTCTTTTTAAACAAATAAAGTAGGCCTGGCCGATCTGATATATTAGCTGAGGCTGGCGCCAAACTTGTGGCAATCCTCCTGCATCAGCCTCTTGAGTGCTAGGATTACAGGTATGTGCCTTCACACCTAGTAGAAATATTCACTTTTTTCCTTTTTCTTTCTTTTTTGTTTTTTCAAGACAGGGTTTCTCTGTATAGCCCTGGCTGTCCTGAAACTCACTCTGTAGGCCAGGCTGGCCCCAAACTGAGAAATCCTCCTGCCTCTGCTTCCCAAGTGCTGGGATTAAAGGCATGCGCCACCATGGCCCAGTGTTGAATTTATTTTTTAATTACTACATTATTGTGTGTGTGTGTGTGTGTGTGTGTGTGTGTGTGCTCGAGTGCACATACCACTGCACACATGTGGAGGCCAGAGGACAACCATCGGAGTTGGTTCTCATTCTCTCCTTCCACCGCGTGGACTCCAGGGACCCAACACAGGTAGGAAGCTCGTATAACTGCAGCACTCTGCCCACTAACTGACCTGACTCGGACTTGACCTTGAACTTCTCCTTCTCCTGCCTGCGCCTCCCAAACCCTGGGATTACAGACTTGTTCGGCAACACCCAATTTATGTGTTCCTGGAGAGCAGACCCAGAGATTCCTGCACACTAGGCGAGCACTCTACCAACCTGCCCAGAGTAATAAGCTCCACACCCTGGCCAGAATAGGTGCTTTCATCCCATTTTACAGATGAGGAATTGAGATGGTGAGGGCGAACAGTCTGAAGCCGCTGCGTAAGTGACAGGAGCTTTTTCCGCTGAGAACAATCTGAACGGACAGTCACTTTCTACTGACCGCGTCAGCTACAAACCTGACCTCCCTGCTTGAGGGAAGGGATGAGGCAGACTCCGATCATCTCAATAAACTGGAGACCTTGAAGCATACGCTGCCCTTGTCCTCTGCCTCCAGGGAGGACTCATCAGCCTCCCCTTTCCAGACCCCAGTGTGGTGGCTACTACATAGCAGGCATAGGGCAAAATACCCGCGTCTGCCCATGGATGTTCCACAGTCCTGGGAGGCAGGACCTCTCCTAGTAACTCAAGGACCCAGGAGGCTTGGGAGCTAGGAGACTTCCCAAGCTCTCAGCTGCTTCCGGAGCCTTTCACGGTGCAGGTCACGCGCGGTGCAGGGCAGTCGCCCTTGGCTTCCCCTACACAGGGAAAAAAAGGGCTGGGCTCCTGCTGAGTTGCGGGTAGGACGAATTTAGTCCAGAGGTCCTAGACCCACCACTGGCACTCAAGGTCCCAGCTGCAAAATCCCCAGCCACAGCCGAGACTCTCACCTGACAACATCTGCTTGCCCCCAATACCTCTCGCCCCCTACCCAGAACCTGCTGAGCTACCCCAAGCATACGTCTACAGAACCAGAGGCTTAATTAGGGAGGGGCTCTGCAACCTGAGTATCTGATAGGGAGGAACACTCTGAAACGGGTTAAGCTGAGGAGGGAGGAGCTTTCCAAGTCCCCAGTTCAGGGCTCGGCTCCCAGTCCAGAGGTGCTGCCTGGGCAGAGACCTTGAGGTAAAGGCCCCACCCCGCCCCCACCTGCCCGAGGGAGGGGCTTCTGCATTCAAGACCTCCTGCTCCTGCCTGAGGGAGGAGGCCTCTGGATCTAAGAAGACACCCTGCTCCTTGACATGGCCCATCAAGCATGGTACACCAGGAAGCAAACAGGCAAGTTCTGGAACTCAGACACGGCCTATGGCCAGGGGAAGAGGCATGCATGTATGTGCCCTGAGAATGTTCCCCCGTGGCCACCTCTTCCGACGGATAGATGCATCCAGGGCTACACCAACAAAGCACACACAGGCCACGCCAGCCTACAGCCACCTCACCTACTGGTGGGACTGCAGGCCCACACAGGGCCTCCCAAGTGGCTGCGTGCACAGGAAGGCAGGTGTGTGTACCTACTACCCAGGGGCTTTCCTGAGCCTGGGGATAGGGACGTGAGCCTGTCTCCCTCCAGAGCCACATTCACTTGTGCGCATGCGTGCATACTGTCTTGGCAACATCCCCCTATGGGGTGAGGCCTCAACCTGCCCCATTCCAGAGCAAGGGGTGGGGGTGGCGCACCCACAAGTGAACAGGCCTGACTCAGGGGAGAAGAATGAGGGGGGAGGGCACAGCTGGCCAGGTGGCCTTGCTCAGGAGCTGGCACCCTCCAGCCAACCCTCCGCTCCTGTCTTTTCTGCCCTTGGCCAGCTCTCCAGTTGGGATTCAGGGTGTTTAGAGGCTCTTGGTGTCAACCCCTCTCTACACAAATAAACAAGATAAAGAGGCGGGGAGGAAGGCTTCTTCTACATAGTCTAGAGGCAGAGGCAGAACGGAGGTCTCAGTAGCTGCTCTTTCTGTAAAAGCTAGACAACAGAGGGACGGAGCATAAGTAACTCAGAAAAAGGTACCTTGGCATCTACACTCTGTCTTCCACTGCCCACGGGCAAGGTGAGAGGAGACTCAGGGGAAGGAGCCTTCACTTGTGGAAGATCACCCAACCAGGAAGTATCAAGTCCCCATTTAAATCTGGATCTCACACAAAATGCCCCAGCTGTCCCAACTCTGTTAATGGGTAAAGGGTAGTCAGAGCCTCGGCCCCTCCCGGACCAAAAAAAGGTTCACCCCACCTCTGAAGATGAGAAATCTACTTCCCTTCTCCCAGCGTCCAGCCCCACCTCAGCAGGGACAGAGCTGACAGGTCAGGCAGGTTCTAGTGTAAATATTGGGGGGTGAGGGGGACAGGCAGGGAGTGCCTGGAGCAGGAGGGGAAGATCCCATCCCACAGGGTGCCTGCCCTAGGGGCACAGGCTGTAATGCAGGGAGGAATCAGTACAAACATCCTAAGGAGTTTCCAGGTCAGCATTTGCCCCAACAATGACATAGTAACCCCTTTCTGCCAGGGAATTCTGAATTTTTCAAGTCCTTCCCTTTGTTCCTTGGAAGCATCATTAGCCCCATTTTATGGATGCCAGAGAAGCAGCCAGCATGAATCAGTGAGGGAAAGGGCTGAGAATCAGAAGAATTGAATTCCAGGCTTTGGACAAATAAGCCAGGTCTCTCACAGCCTCTGTCTGCTCTTCTGTAAAGTAGGACTAATGTCCGCCTCACCTCAGGGCACCTGAAGACACTAAAGAAAGTCACTCAACTAGCTGGTGTAGTGACAACTTCTATAATCTCAACACTTGAGACGGAGGCAGGAGGACTTCTACATGTTTGATCCTGTATCAAAGAGATGGCTCCGTGGCTAAGAACACTGACTGCTCTTCCAGAGAACTAGGGTTCAATTCCCAGCACACCCACATGGAGACTCACACCATCTGTAACTCCAGTTCCCAGAGGATCTTCTGTGGACACAATACACATAGTGGTGAACAGACCTACAAGCAGTCCATATCTACATATAGTCAAAACACCCCTAAACATAAAATAAGTAAATTAATAATTTGAAAGAGAGGGCTAGCTAGCTATACTGAAGATATGGCTCACTGGTCAGGGCATCTGGCCCAGCATGCATAAGAGGCTCTGGGTCTTGACACATAACACTGTCCATAAAGAAGAAAAACATGGGGGCTAGAGAGATGGCTCGGCAGTTAAGAGCACTAGCAGCTCTTCCAGAGGTCCTGAGTTCAATTCCCAGCAACCACATGGTGGCTCACAACCATCTGTAATGAGACCCGACGCCCTGTTCTGGCGTGTCTGAACAGAGTGACAGTATACTCATACATTAAATAAATAAATAAATCTGGAAGGAAGGAAGGAAATCAATTGGGCTGGAGATGTAGCTCAGTTGGTAGAGTGCTTGAAGAATGCCCTGGGTTTGATCCCCAGCACCCTATAAAACCGGACACAGTGGCCTATGTCTGTAATTCCTGAAGGATCTGAGGCCAGCCTACACTGTGAAACCCTGTCCAAAAAGAGGTAGAGAAAAGAAAGCTACATAACCCGGCATAAATACATAGTACTGGATCAAGGCTGGCTTCAGCCTGTCCGGGCCACGGACCTTCCACTCATAACACAGCATCGACTAGTGTTCCTGACGACCAGCTAAGGAGATCCCAATCTCACTAAGGCACACAGCTCAAGGGTCAGTGACTTTCTCAAGGTCACATGGCTAGTAAAGACAGGAAAGTCACGCTCTGAGCCAGCTCTGACTAGCTGCAAAACCAAGTTCTTCGCATGCAACCAGCAGCTCAGTGCCCCTGCCCACTTCCTGCCCCGCCCACTTCCGGAGCTCTCCTCCAATCTCAAGTGGAGTTAATGACCATTAAGATAAAGTCTGATAAAGCACACTTAACAACGGTTCGGTGTCCCTCTTCAGTGACCTCGCCCTATCAAGCAGTCCAGGCCCAGGAACAGGCCTGAGTCCAACCCTGGCTGCGCTCTGGCTGGCCCTCAACCACCACTTAATCACCATCTGTAGGCCTCAGTGTCTCCAATTGTAGTGTGGGGGAGATAATCTCTAAGAAGACCTCTGCATGTATAACTCTGCCCCTAGGGGGCCAGTGGTCCGTGTATCTGTCCCGTTCCGTTCCATGCGTCATGTCTGTCTGTCTGTCTGTCTGTGTGTGTATCTGTCTGTCTGTCTGTCTCTCTCTCTCTCTGTCACACACACACACACACACACACACTCCCATTTAGGATCATTCATGGGATAGAAAGGTAGTTGGGGAGCTGGGGGGGATGACTCAGTGGTTAAGAGCGTGGTCCACTCTTCCAGAGGACCCAGGTTCATTCCCCAGCACTGACAAGACAGTTCTTGGGAATTCAACCTCACACGTACACACATGCAGGCAAAACACCAGTACAGATAAAATAAATAAAAAAGTATATAT
>NW_022196900.1:85643855-85646818 GCF_008632895.1 Mastomys coucha
ATATATATATATATATATATATAACATGTATATTTTATATATATAACATATATATTTTATATATATAACATATATATTTTATATATATAACATATATTTATATATATAAAATAAATAAAAAAGTATATATATATATATATATATATAAAAGAGAAGACGACTCAGCTTTATCACGGATAAATGATCCATGACAGCTGGATAAACCCCTTATCTAGAAAAGCCCAGCACTTCCACAGGCTAGTTCAGATATCACATAGTTGGTCACAAGTCTCCCCCAAAAGAAGAGGGGGGACAGAGGGAGCGGGGAGGGAGGCCTCAGGCCCTCATACAAGGAAGGAACCCCAGGGCAGTCTGACCCCTCAGCCCCTTCCTCGGTTTCCCCACCTACAAGAGGGGAATGGAACTCCCACAGGCCTGGTGCCTGACAGGACAGGGTGAAGGAATGGAAGAGAGGGTAAGGTGGCTGGCTCTCCTGAACTGTCAGGGTTTCTCTGTGTAGCCCTAGCTATCCTGGAATTCACTCAGTAGACCAGGCTGGCCTCGAACTCAGACATCTGTCTGCCTCTGCCCCCCAAGTGCTGGGATTAAAAGCGTGCGTCACCACTGCCCCACTTCTCCTGAACTCTTAGTCTGCAGTGTTCACTCCCCAGTCTGCCCAGGGCCACAAACCCTGCTGGCCTGGGAGGACGCGTTGGGCTGTACACCAGAGCAGCCACCCCAGGGGAAGCAATATCTTCTTAGCCCAGGGAATGCTTTGCCTTCCTCACTTGTCAGGCATTTGACGAAGACAAAACACAATCTTTCCTCGGAGCTGTGCTTCTCTCTACCTGTTCACGCTCTGAGCCCTGAGGGCCTAACTCCTGCCCCTCTCCTCTTCTTACTCTTATGCTCACCATAGGGTCCAGGTCCAGGCTGCCTATCTCAGACCCGTGGACCACACAGTTATGACATGAAGCCCATCCAGCCATGAGCTGGTTAGGGGGATGGACTTTGTAAATCTGACAGACTTTGGGCACATGTCACAGTTTAGCTATCTGTAGCACTGAGTAAGTGACCCATCCCCCTTTGCTGAGCTCCCCCTTACCCAAGAGCTTACTTAGCTCTTGTTACAGGCTGCAAGAGAGGTGAGTTAGTGAAGTTAGCGTGCACTGGGCATGATTTCTCCTCTACACTAACTACTGATACCAGCTCACACCCAAGCAGGCCTCCCTAGCCACTGCTCCCAACATCCCAATAATCCCAGGTCTTTGTCAATTCTGCTGCTTGCTCCTCCGCTCCCACAGCCCCCACCCTGCCTGAGCCCTCAGCTCATCACCTCTCCCCTGGATTACTGCAATAGGCTCTGAGCTTCCACTCTCACCAACCCCACCCCCCCCACCCTAACCTGCCCTACCTGCACCTGCCTAGGCCCTGGAGCCATCTTCCTATAACACACCAGTTTTGTGGGCTCCTCCCTTTTCTCAAACACCTTCACTGGCTCCCAGTGACCTGGATACTTCAGCCCTCTCTGGCGGCCTTGTACTTCCTCAATCTCACAGACTAATAAATAAAGTGAGCAAGCACTCAAACTCCAGGCCTCCATCTGGGCCCGTGAGACTAAGAGAGTCCTCGAATCTCCAGAATAAAAGGACTGAAACTTCGAGGGATCTAGTGGCCCACACCTTTAATCCCAACACTTGGGAGGCAGAGGCAGGTAGGTCTCTGTGATTTCAAGGCCAGCCTGATCTACAGGGCAAGTTCCAGGACAGTCAAAACTATAGTGAGACCCTGCCTCAAATAAGTAAACAAAGTACTTCTCCCTAACCTCTATGTCCGGTCCCAATTCTATGCTGCACCATATTTCACAGTTGCAAAAAGGCCCCAGCTGCGCCCTCTAGCCTGTCAATGCTCCAGGGCTAATCCTGTGGCTCCTCCAGAGACTGAACTAAGAACACTGCCTCTAAAACTGACCCCAGGACAACAGCTTTTGATGTACAGCTTGGGACAGTTCCCAGCCCTGGCCCTGTGTCGCCTTGACAATTCCCATGGCCTCTTAGCAACACCTTGGAGCCTGAGTGGCCCTGGAGTTGCAGCACTGGTCAGAAGAGTCACTGAGTGTCCCAGAGTGAAGCCCGGATGTCGGGGTCAGGCCTAAGGGCTCCTGCCTATAATCTCAGCGTTTGGGAGTTAGGTAAGAGGGTGAGGCCTCTGTGAGGTGAGACCTCCGGCTCATCCTCTCCCTCCATTCTCAGCCTTCAGGCTAACTGTCATGCCCAGCTCTAACCACCGCCTTCTTACCCTTTCCTTCATTCCTAAGTTTGCACCCACACTTGGTTCTCAGGAAACAAACACATAAAATGAGCCATCAGAGAGCAAATGAACAGCCCTACCCTCGTCCAGCCCTGCTGGCTTTGAGGGAGGGAGAACCACAGCTGACAGACAGGCAAGGAGACTACTGGAATTTCTCATCAACACCCACCTTCCAAGAAATCAAAAGTCCACCTGAACAAGATTAACCCCTCCTGTCTGATCACCATCAAAACAACTCTAAAACCATCCAAAGCACACGACCTTGAACAAGGCCCTTCTCTCTAGACCCCAATCTCTTCATCCTCCAAATGGCTAGCCAAAACTCTAAGGGTCCCAGGTCAACTAAACTAAGGTTCCCTCCTTTCAGACAGGCCCAGTGTAGGAGCCATGGAGGTCCAGTAAACAAAAAACAAACAAACAAAAAAAAAAAAACCTGACCAAGGTCACCAATGTCTCTGGCAGTGACAGACCCCTCTTCTCTCTATCCAGGCTTCCCATCACCCTTATGTGGGGAGGAGAGATGATGAGATCATCAGGCTCCACACTGTTCTCCAAAAATGTGGGCCATCCTGAGAACAGAGGCGGATTTTCCCACAAGGCCCCCCCACCCCCATCATCCCACTTCCTCCTGGATTCTCTCCATACCCCAGGTACCATACTTAGAAGGCCTGTCT
>NW_022196900.1:85647008-85649304 GCF_008632895.1 Mastomys coucha
GAGGGGTGCAGTTTTAAATCCACCTTGCCCCTCCCAGTCTCTGCATTTACAAGGTGAGAAAACCAGGCACTCCCTCCAGAAGAACCCCTTGGGACTCCCTGGGATAGCCACAACTGTCGCACTGACAAGGGAAGACCAGGAATGCCATCTCAGCCTTGGGATTGGAGGCCTTCCTCATTCCCTAGCCCCCACCCTTGGAGACTGGAATGTGACCCGCGGAGGGATCCCGCAGCACGCCGGGAAGGGCTGCAACAGCGTTCCAGCCCGATGGCTGCATTGAATGGGGGAAGATGGGGCGGCGACCTCGGAAACTGCGAGGGTCTGGGGGGACAGAGAGAAGGTGCAGTGGCACGGTGGGGGTGGATTCGGGGAACCAGTTGGACTCCCGCTCGCGCACGGGGGAGGTCCCCAGCCTGGTTTCCTGCTTCTTCCCCCTACCTTTTGTTTTCCCTCCCTCCTGCAAACTTTCAGACTGTTGGGGGTAAAGGTTTGGAGAACAAGTGTGTGTGTGTTGTGTATGCACGTCCATGTGTATTATACACAGCGCCTTAGAATCTGCCTATGACCCTGTGTACAGCTAGGTGCCTGAGACACTGGACAACTGTACCTACATGACTCATATGTGCGCCTGTGTGTCAACCTTAGCGTGGGTGGAGCTCATGTGGCCATGTAAACCGTATGCACAGGTATATGTATGTACCTGTGCCTCAGGATCTGTGTCCGGGTGCCAGTGTGTGGGAGTGACTGTGTATGCGGTTTTGGTCTCTGCACCGACATACATGGGAATGGGTGTTGTGTGAAAGATGTGAAAATGTACGCGTGCCCGCCCGCGGGTGTGAGTGGGTACGTGTGTGTCCGTAAGCATGTGAGGGGTGGGATCTGAGCGGATTCCCGGCCCCCCCACTCTCACGCCCACCAGGCCCCGGGAGGGGACAGCGCAGCGCAGCACCGGCGGCGACTGCAGGGACCCTCCTCCCCGCCTGCCCCGCCCCCACCCCTACCTGCGGGCCGCTTCGCCGATCGCCCGAAGCGCCAGAAGCTGCGGGTCCGGGGGGCGCTGGGGGCCTTCCTCTTGTGGTGTGAGTTGCCCATGGTGAGTGCGGGAGCCGGCACAAGCACCCAAGCGCGGCCCAGCCAGCCCGGCCGCCGGGCCCGCAGCCCCGGGAGGGAGGCAGCGAGACGCGCGGGCGGCCACCGCGGGCGCCCCCAGCCCCAGTCCGGCCACGCCCCCTAGCACTGCGGCCAATGGTCATACCGGGGGTGGGGCCAGAGGAGGGGCGGGGCCTGGCGCGCGGCCTGCCCGCTCCACCCCTCCAAGAGACCAGGGAGACCTGCTGAGCCGCCCCGCCCTGAGCGCTCTGGGAAAGGCTCCGATGGTCCAGGTTGGGTAGGCGGGTCCGGGAATCTCCCAGCCCAGCTGCCTGCATCTCAAGGAGGCCTGCAGAGGAACTGGGAGAGTAGGGGCTGGCCTCCAGACAGGCAGGACCCTGCTGCTGCTGGGCCCACCAGCCACCACCCCGTGAGTGTCACATGTTTGTGTATCGCCTCTCTCTTGACGATTACCTGCACACGTATCGAACTAACTGTATCTCTGAACTTAGGGAGCTGAAAATAAGAGCAGCATCGTTTTACTAAGTGCTCAGTGTGTACAACGCACTGTGCCGCTTTCATGTGGGGTTTCACTTCATCCACAAAATAATTCCACAAGGCACTTCTGTAATATCCATTTACCAATGGGGAAACTAAAGTCCCCTGAAATCAGTTGACTGACCCATATTCAAGGAGCATTAATCTGCAGAGCTAGGAGTCACATCCCGACTCACCTATACCCACATTTTTCCTTGCCTTTCTCTGTCTCCTTGTTTATCTGTTTCTGTGTGACCTTGAAAGACGCATGCCTGTGCATCTGTATGTAACTGTGAGCATTAATATGCATTTGTATTTGTATAGGTAGATGTGACATATACACTCCATCCTAAACATCTGGGTGGTCTCTGGCTAGTATAATCATGTGTTGAACATGTGTCCATGTTCCTGAGTCTGTTTTCATGTTGGAATGTGTACTTTCCGTGAATTTAGTTAGCATTGTGACTGTCGCACTCAGGGTAGCAGAGTACCACTGATTTGTTTGTATTTACATTTGTAACCACCTGTCTCTGTGGTCTCTGTGTGTGTCTGTGCATATACATATATATGCATAATGTTTATCAATAAGACTATGCTCATCTTTAATCCCAGCACTTGGGAGGCAGAGGCAGACGGATTTCTGAGTTCGAGGCCAGCCTGGTTTACAGAG
>NW_022196900.1:85649362-85660899 GCF_008632895.1 Mastomys coucha
AAAAAAAAAAAAAAAAGGACTATGCTTTTGTGTTTGAGTATGACTACATTTGTTTGCTGTTTGTGTGCACATAGAGGTATATGAATAACGTCTGAAGCCACCCATGTATCACATTGTAGAGCTGTGTGCCCTTCAAGCAAGTCTATTTTTTTCAAGACTCTCACTAAGCCTTAGCCCTTCTCAGTCTTCTAGGCTGCCCAAGGCCCTTTGCCTGGCCTCTCAGACTCGGCTGGGAGTCCAAGCCCTTGGTTCTGGTTTCCTGTAGTATGGCTTATTCTTTCTACCATCTGAGCAAGCCTCTCTACGGCACCCCGCTGGTGGAGTGCCCTGTCATTCTAGGACAGTCAACCTTCCCTGAGGCCCTGCTCTTACTAAGAACCTGAGGCTAACAACTGTGCTGTCCCTGAAGAGCTGATGTGACATGCTCTGTGGACCAAGCAGTAGGCACCAATCTGCAGAGAGAATAGAATCCTGTATCAAAGCGAGGTGAGCTGGCTGGCTCGTGGCCGGCAAAGGCAAGAGCTGACATGCCTTACCAACTGAGTCCACCGAGTCCCAAGATCCACTTGGGAGAAGGAGACCAACTCCCACTAGGTGACATCTGACCCACACACACATCTGCTGACTCCTGTCTTTGCCCGGAAGATTCCTTTTCATTTCCAAAGCTTTGTTTGACCCTCTGCTCCCCCATGTACCCTTCTCTCTGGCCCAGTTCTCTATACTTTCGCAGGCATTAACTCTGAGTTGCTGATCACACCTCAGGACTTCCCAGTACCCTATCCTAGCACTTGTCTTTTTTTTTTTTTTTTAAGATTTATTTATTTTATGTATACGAGTACACACTGTTGCTATACAGATAGTTGTGAGCCTTTATCTGGTTGTTGGGAATTGACTTTTAGGACCTCTGCTTGCTCCGGTCAACCCCGCTCGCTCTGGTCGGCCCCACTCGATCCAGTAGACCCTGCTTGCTCAGTCCCTGCTAGCTCTGGCCCAAGGATTTTATTTATTATTTTAAGTAAAATAATAAATAAGTACACTGTAGCTGTCTTCAGACGCACCAGAAGAGGTGTCAGATCTCATTACAGGTAGTTGTAAGCCATCATGTGGTTGCTGGGATTTGAACTCAGGGCCTTCAGAAGAGCAGTCGGGTGCTGAGCCATCTCACCAGCCCCCTAGCACTTGTCTTAAGATGTCAAATTATTTGGGTGTCTGTCTTAATTAACCACAAAAATATCAACAAGGATAAGAACTGTGTGTATCATCCTAGACAACTGAGGCTCAGCACCCTGTGTGCTGCTGAATCAGGTGAAGATGGAGATGGCGAGGCCTGTGTAGAAGCAATAATAATGGCTCTTGAGTCTGTCAGGTAGTGAGAGTGGCGGCAATGGTCGGGGTAGTAGCAATGGCACATACACGTAGGTGTTTCTTGTTTCAAAGGCTGCACCTACTGCAGGACCCTGGAGAAGAGACTTGGCCCCTGGATGCCAAATATGAGAGAGGCAGGGTGATCTGGGAGTAAGAGGGACCCGTATGGTGGGCATTAACATGGCTATGCATTTGTACAGGTGGACGGGACATGACAGATGCACCACTGGTTAGCCTTGGGTGCCTTGTGATGCCACCCCTGCTTAAGTGGTGAGGTTTCCACTTAGCTAGAGCCTTGCAGGAGAGAGCATCCTAAGCAGGTATAAGGCCTGGCCTGGTTATCCCCTTCCACCCCCCAGGAACCTAGTAGGTAGCATGCGCTCTGCCACAAGATTCAGGTTCAATGCTGGTGCAGGCAGAGCAGCCTTGAGAACAGCGGGACGCACGGAGTGCATTCTAACAGAAGGCAGAGGAAGATTTTGCTCCTCCAGCCCAAAGCAGCTGCCTTCACCTCCTTCCTTCCCGAACTCAGCCAGGCAGCTGGAGGTGGCCTTGGGGACTGTGTCCCCTCTCTCCCCACCCCACCATGCTCCTTGCGGGCCAAGCACTATACAATGCTCCCTCTCATCCCGGTCCTTCAGCATGTGACAGGCCAGGAGCAGCTGAGAGAGCTTTGGGCATTCGGGGAGAGGGGATTTCCAGGGGTGTGGAAGGGTGCCCTGCTCTGCTCCCTGCTGACAATAGCGTCATGGGGTGCAGGGGGAGGGGAGAGCAGTGTGGCTTTTCCTGGTCACAGCTCAGGCTACCCCACTTCAGCAGACCCAGTGGCTAGTGCTGCTTCCAGGAATTTGTGGGGCAGCCCACCATAGACTGCATGCAGGCTCTTCCCTGGCCTGAGGGAGGTTCCAGCAGAAGGCTGCATGCATGCATGTAAGGCAAGAAACCTGGAACAAGGCCTGAAGGTCTTGAGAGAGGGAAGGGGAGGTTCCCTCAGGTCCTCCTGGCTCCCTTCCTGCTCTTCCCACCCTGCTAGAGGCACCTCTCTGGGAAGGGCCTTTCTGTTTGAAGTCTGAACAAAGGAGTGGGGGAAGCTAAAGTCAGTCTAGCCCCAGCTGAGGTGGGCTCCAGTCCCACGAAAGGATCCAGCTAGCTCAGGTCAGCTTCCCCGAGGCGCAGGACCTTGAACAAGTCACCCCGCTTCTCTTGGCCTGTCTGTAACTACCATGAATGTGTTCCCTATGATATCAGTTTTGACTATCTAGGATTAAAGCTGCCCATGCTGGACCACCTGTAACCTGAAGTCAGGTAGTGCCAGGCCCTGTGCTGGGTAGGGCCAAGGGAAGAACTATTTAACCCAGCTCCTGTCCTCAGGTACCCTGGATAGTAAAGTATAGTGATCCAGTCTGCCCCCAAGAACTCCAGACAGCCAATGCCCACCTGCCCAGTGACTCCAGCTTCCTCTCACCCCCTCAATGCTACTACTGCACATGGCACCTCAAGGAAGCTGCCCTTGATCTCCCCAAAGCATCTCTGTTATGCCTTTTCTTTGTTTTGGTTTAGTTTTTTCACACAAGGTCTTCTATAGCCCAGGCTGGCCTCCAACTTGCCATGTAGTGAAGATTAACTTTAAAATCCTGATCTCCCTGCCTCTACCAACCCAGTGACAGGATTGCAGTGCTGTGCCATCAGGCCTAACTCTGGTCTGGATTCCTGACCCTTCCTTATTTGTTCAATGACTCTCCGTTCCTAGCTTGCACACTCAGATTCTGAGGTTCAAGAATGAGACTTCTCTTCAGCCCCATTCAGTGCCTGGCATTACTAAGCATTTCAGAAACTAGGTAAGTCTTCCTTTTCTATCTAAACCCAAGGCAGGCAATACCATCACATCACAAGGGCTAGAGGAGATGCAGAAGGAGCGCCTGCCTCCTCTGTGAAAACCCACTCTACTATAGCGGCCAGAGCCCTGCGCCCAGGACATGGACCATGCCCTACGCTAAAAGTCTGGGTAGAGGCACCTACCCAAAGGAAAGAGCATCCCAAAAACAAATTCTCCTAAACTTAAATCTCTTAAGCAAAATGCTTTAAAATCTAGGAGTAGCAAAGAGGAGGACAGCGGGGTCTGAGAGGATGAACAGGAGCTCACTGGGCAGGAAAGTCAAGGCAAGTACATCCTAGGCAGAGGAAATGCGCATCCAAGGACAGCTTGTGAGCATTCGTGAAATGCTACTGAAAGGCAAACAGACCCAGCTTCAAGAAAAATGCGCCCAAAGACTATGTTTCAGAATGATACAGACTAATTAGCGGCTGAGCATGATGAGGCTCTGTACCTTTAATTCCAGCACTTGTAAGGCCAGCCTGTACTACATGGCAAGTTCCAGGCCAAATGGGGGGGCCGGGCAGACCCAGTGAGACTGTCTCATAAAGAGGAGGGGGGCTAGAGAGATGACTCAATGGTACTTGTTGCTCTTGCAGAGGACTCGGGTTCATTTCCTAGCACCCACATGTGGTGCACAACCATCAGTACCTCCAGTTCCAGGGGATCTAACACCCTAACACCCTCTTCTGACATCATGGGCACCAGACCCGCCCACATCATACACATACATATACATGCTGGCAAAAGTCATAAAGTAAATCAAAAAAGTTTTTTTTTTTTGGGGGGGGGGTTCATTTTCTATTTTCCCAGACAGGGTTTCTCTCTGTAGCTCTGGCTGCCCAGGAACTCACTCTGTAGATCAGGCTAGCCTCAAACTCAAGAGATCCTCCTGCCTCTGTCTACCAAGTGCTGGGATGACTCCACCAGTGCTCAACTAAAAAAATGTAAGGATGTAAGATTGACTGACTCCACTGGAGTGAAGGGTCTACTTTAAAAATAAACAAGCACAGGTAAAGAGATGACTTAGCTGCTAAGAGCACTGATTGCTCTTCCAGAGGTCCTGAGTTCAATTCCCAGCAACCACATGGTGGCTCACAACCATCTGTAATGGAACCCAATGCCCTCTTCTGATGTGCCTGAGGACATCGACAGTGTACTCACATACATAAAATAAATAAAATCTTTATAAAAAAATAGATAAGTAGATAGATAAAAATAAACAAAAACCCACCCTAGACTCTACAAACTCACACCAAGGACCGCCCTCGGGATGTGGAGTGGTCAAATGGAAGGCGAGGCGTTCCTAGGCTAGGAGCTCAAGCCTCTGCTAGGCTTGGCAGGGAGAAGGAGTTCTTGAATTCTCAGTGTCAAAGCCTATCTCTGCCCAAGGGACCCTGGAAGGACCACACACCTCTTGCCCAAAGCTGGTCCTTTTGAAAGCTCTTTTGCAAACTCTCCAGTTAGACTCTCATCTGCAGTCACATGACTCTGGGAAGTATGGCCTTTGAAAACTGTCACTACAGACATCACTTCTACAGACAAGGGCAAGGTTTCCTGTATCCCAGGCTGGCCTAACCTCCCTACGTAGCTCAAATGACCTTGAACTCCTAACACCTCCTGCAGCTACCTCCCAAGTTCTAGTCTTAGAGGTGTGTGCTACCACACCCAGTTCATTCTGGGATGGGGACAAGGGGGCACAGAGATCAGAGCCAGGGCTTCATGCATGCTGGGTAAACACATCCCTAGCCCCACACTACCTGTCTTGGCCTCAGTATTCCCAATCACTCTGAGCAACGGTTGACTGCATACCGAGGCCAACCGACCTTGAGCAACTGTTTTGCATCCTGAGGTTTTTCTCCACTATTCCTCCAGACACAGAGAAAAGCCTGGCCTGTCTGACTCGGGTCAGCTGTCCTGCTAATTCCCTTCTTCCACAAAATGCTCACTACCTCCAGGAAGTCTTCCCTGGTTGGCCACTGGACCTGTTCTGGCATCAGCCCCAGAAACACTTCATCTCTACACACTTGTCCAGGCGATCTTTCCAGAAAATTATGGACTCCTGTTCGCTGTTGCTTTTTCAACTTCCTCTTATGTCTGCCTCCTCCAGTGAGACAAGATGAGACTCCACCTTCTTTGACTCCACATCAGTCAGAATCGGCAAGCAGGTATGACTAAAACACGGATTAAAATGAACTGAACTAATTCCAGAGTCCTGGGCACCACACATCGGAAGCCTGCCACCACCCGCCTGAGCTCCACAATTCACAAAGACTTTGCATGTCTGTTACCTAAGTGGATTCTTGAACACCCCCTGGTTTTACAGATGAGGAAGGGCAGGCATGGCAAGGTGAATGGGCAGCCTGTGTCCTATAGCTTGAGAGAGACAGAAGAATTGTTCCCATGGGCCAGACTCCTGCCAGACTCGAACCCACTCTGGCCAGACTCGGCTAAGCTTATAAGCACAGACTAGCAGTCCCTTGCATTCCACACTGACTTCTCTTCCCTGTGAGTTTTATATCATCCCTAATGAGAACCTTGGGAAAAGGTCACAGGTCATCATGGCTGTGTCCAGAGGAAGGTCCCCTCTCTTTCCCAGGAGGCAAGGACAGAAGCTGTGAGCTCACAGCTGCTTGAACATTGTCATGGGTCTTCATAGCGATACGAGAATTAAACTCATTTGCCTGCCTCTCGGTACTTGCCCACTCTACCCTGTTTCCTCCATTCTCTCTGGGCTGCCTCTCTGGAGAGCGGGCTGCACGAGATCCTCAAGCCTCCCCCTGCGTCTTCTGGAGAATCGTTAGTTTTTGAGGCATCTGGCTTTGAATTTAAATCTGAGTTTGGTCAAATCATTCACCGTCATTAAGCCTCAGATATTTTTCTTTCCATGGGACCCCCGCCCCAACCCCAACCCCTAGTTTGAGATGAAGTATTGATATGTGGCCTAGGCTGGCCTCAAATTTACTCCCCTGCCTCAGCAACTCCAATGCTGGTGGTGTGCTGCCACCATGCCCGGCTCTGCAAATGGTATCTAGTGAGGGAATGGATGTAAGTCTCCTGACACATTCAGAGTCATCTATCAATGTCAGGTCTCCTCCTTTCTGCTAAGGCTGTGAGGGGAAGAAGAATGGGGGGGGGGGTGATGGGAGACTGCAGCTCAAAACTCCATTGCAAGCACCATCTCCTGGTTTACAGAAGAGCAGTAAGGGGAGCCGAGACCCGTGTCTCTCCATCTCTGCTTCTGAGAATGTGAGGACCCAATGAGCTTCCCACAGAGGCCTTTTAGTCCTTCCAGAAAAGCTCCTGGTCTAGCATCCCTCCTTCCCCGGTCTCCATTCTGATGGCCATCCGCCCTGAAAGAGTTAAGCCTCCAGCCTCCCCTTCCTGGCCAGTGGAGATTAGAGAGATCGGATTTATTTCTCTTCATAAACAGAAAAGAAGTTGGGCCAGGCAGGTGACAGGGAAACAATCAGAACAATTGGAGGCTGGAGCAAAAGGAGCAAGGTTGCCCTCAGAAGGACCTGGAGCCACCTGCACCCTTGGAAAGACAGCAGCTCAAGGCAGAGGGTGTCACCCATGCACGTGGACTCTGTGAGGCCGACCTGCTGCCCAGAAAGCCCGGTGCCACTCAATACCAAACACAAGACAGAAGGAGGCTAGGCCACTGGCCTGCCAAAGCCAGGCACTAACCTACCACTGCTGGAGTACTAACTAACCTACCACTCAGTTCCCGCAGCCCTCTGCCTCCAGGCTGGTCGCCTGCAAAAGAGAATCCCCTCCCGAAGGGAATCCCACTCCTCCACTATCCCGCCTGACCATCTGACCACAACCCACAACTGCTGTCTTTCTGACACAAGCTCTCCTAAGGCAGAGGGGAATGACTTCACCCTGAATCCCAGTGGGGAACCCTGAGACATACTTCTCTCCAGTTAGGGGCTGCAGAACACAGGGAAACACCCCTCAAGCAAACCTTCCCTCAGGGCTTGGCCCATTCATCTCAGTCCCTGCGCCCAAATTTCTATTTGTGGCTGGGCCACAAGGGAGCGGGGCCCTTATCCAAAAGGAAGATCGGCCGGAAGCAATCGCACAAGAGGCTTTCCAACCTCTTCCTGACCCCTAAAGTTCCTTCTTATTCGCCAGAGGTAGTTAAAGGACACTGAAGGTAATGTAAACACGGCTAGATGGGATAGGCCCTGACCCAGGCCATTCCCTCGACTTCAACACTTTAGCTTGGCAGTATAGGGAAGATAAACTTCCAGCAGCCGCTGATCTCTACCCCCTAGCAGAGAGTAAAGGTCTCCCCACCAAACTGAAGACAGAAACAGGTGAGGGAGAAGCCAAACAAGTGGCCAAAAGTACAGCGGCCTGAACAGGGATGTAAGTCTCCCTGTCTCTTTCTTCCCCGTCTCTCAGGCTTCCCATCCCTTAGGTTCCAGGGAGAGCCATGGGCTCAAAACTTCCAAAGACTAGGAAGCAGCTGCTGGGTTCACCTGGCACAGCGCAGGCGCAGGCTCTCCACTTCACTCGAGCCTCAGTTTCCCCATTTTCAACACAAGCAGGTTCCTACCAGAACTAGGGAGAGCAGTGAGTGAGGAGGAGCGGCCTCTGGGTTCAGGATGGTGATCTCACCGCCTCAGAGGTGGATGTTTGTGGTTTGGCCCAGGTAAAGGGGGGTAGGGGAGTGGAGACGGGAAAAGCTAACACAGCTAACAGCCTTAGGCAAAGGGCTCCAAGCTGAGTACTTTGAGGAGCTGGGAACCAGGATCTACCTGGAGGGCAAAAAAAAAAAAAAAAAAAAAAAACCTCCTGGAGTAGGCTGACCTTAAAGACCCAAAGAAACAGACACCCGCAAGACCCAAGGCCACCTGCCTCTCCCATTGGCTCCCGGCCAGTGTCAAATCTCTGACCCCCTGACTCAGCAGGGGGCAGAACCTGGGAGAAGCGAAGTGTCTTTCCACCAGGAGGGCCAGCCAGCCAGCCCTTCCTGCTTAAACTAGGGGATCCCTGCCCAGATTGGGGGCGGGGGGTTCTCTGCCCCTTAAAGTTGGATAGGCTGTGTCCCTGGAGCGGTGCAGGACCTATCTTGGGGTACCCTGGGCTCTTCACTTCCTCCAAAACCACTGCCTAGGAGACAAGCTGTCCACACACGACCGACCCCCCCCTTCCCCAGGGGACCCACCCTGCCACACCCTCGGCGCGCTCCAGCCAGGTGCCAGGCCAGCTCACCTCGGCTTTTGCCCTTGGCCCGCTTGGCCTTGTCGTCCGCTTTCTTAGCCCGCGGGGCGGCGGACTCGGCGCCCTCCGCCCCGGCCGCCTTCTTCTTGCGCCGTTTGCCCCGCAGCCAGCTGAAGGCGCGGCGGAGGCCGGAGCGGGACTTCTTCCTGCGTGGGGGGCCGCCGGGGCTCCCAGGCTCGTCGGCCGCAGGTGCGGCGGGGGGCGCGCGGGCTGCCATGGCGCGGGGCTTGGGGACGCGCGGTGCCGGCGGCGGGGGTCAGGCCCCCTGCAGCGCGGCGCCCATGCGCGGGGGCGGCCGCCGCTGGAGACGCGCCCGGAGGAAAAAAGTTTGGGCGGCGGAGGCCGAGCGATCGCTGCGGGGGCGGGGGCAGCGCGGGCGGGGCCGCCGGGCGGGCGGGGCGCGAGCGGCGGGAGCGGCCGTCGGGGGCAGGGGGGGCTGGGGGGACGGTAGCAGCGCAGCGACAAACCGCCCCTCCCCTCCCCGCTGGCTGTGCCCCGAGGGCGAGGTCCGGCTGCAGAAGAAGGGGTTCCTCGACCTCCCCTCCCCGATCCTCGAGGGTCTATCTCTCGGAGGATCCCCGAGGAAGTTCGGGATTCGTAAGGCCGGAAAGGGCAGCGACGCGCTGGGCTTGGACCACCCGGTGTCTCTTATGGTTGGGGAAGACTTTTTCCCAGACACCTAGGACCTGTGGCAGGCATTCCCCTGGCTCAGGACCACAGCGGGACCCAGCCTCCAGCAATTGCTCTGTATTCTTGATTGTTCCTGATTCATTCCAGAGTGCCTAGAGTGGGATGATCAGGCCTCAGTTTACCCTTAACGGGGCTGTGATTCCCCCAGGGCACTCATATTAAGACTCAGGCTTTCCCACTGAGATGCTCCACTAAGATAAATAAGGGTGGGTCTTGAGGTAGATGACTACTGAGTGCCTGGGGAAGCTGGTAAGAGAAAGCCTTTAGAAGTCTGGAAAATGCTGTGTTCATTTCCTTACTGGCCTCTGGTACTGTATTATAGCTGACCAAGCCCTTTTATATCTCTGATTTTACAAGCTGTGAGGAAAGCAAAGTAGGGAATGTTTCCCTTTAGGACAGAAGGGAGAGTGAGGCCAGGAGGGTATCAAAGGCTGCATTCGATGCTCATCTCTGCCTAGAGGCTAGCAAACCTCCGTGGTCCCCGAAGAGTCTCACAGTTAGAGTTGAGAGTTATCTAGCATTATCAACTTGACACTTGTCACATAGCTTTCTAGGGTCCTAGTCTGCATAAGGACAGGAACAGGAAGGAACCTGATCGCTCAGCCTAATCTGCCCTGGCACACAGTAGACCTCACTCTAACGTTGTAAGAGGACTACAGCGCAGAGAGATCTGTCCTGCTCCAGACCCTGAATGTCCACAAGGCTCCCAGCTATGGTGAACCTGGGCCCTGAGGCAGATCACCTACTACCCACGCTGAGCCTCAGGCAAAGGGATAAAGTAAGTTTGCATGTATTCAGAAGTGGGAAGACAAAACACTCTGGCTTTTTGTTTATTTGTTTCCCCTCGTAAACAAGTCTTTTCTGAATACCAGCCACACCCAGCAGGAGGAGGGGGAAGGTAGATAGGAGATCTAACAGCCAGTCTTGACTGGCTTTTGGAGGGGGTGGTCATGAGAGCGTTCATTATTCCTGCCCAGTACCCACTCTTTCAATACTCTCTTCCCTGCAGCAGAGCTTGGCTGTGTAATCGGTAAGACCTCTTGCTCAGCTGTCATACCGTCACTGATGGTCCTCCTATGTAAGCTGCTACCACCACCACCACCACGCCTGGCTGCAAAAAAAAAAAAAAAAAAAAAAACTTGCTCTCGGGCTTGAGAGATGACTCGGTGGTTAAGAGCACAGGCTGCTGTTCCAGAGGACTCAAGTTCAATCCCTAGCACCCACATGGCAACTCACAAATCTGTAACTCCAAAGGCTCTGATACCCTTATACAGACACATGCAGACCAAACACCAATGTACAATTTAAAAGAAAAAAAAAAAAAGCTGCTAACCTGGGCTTGTAGGGACACACAGAGACTGGATCAAACAACCAGGGAGCCTGCATGAGACTGACCTAGGCCCTCTGAGGATATGTCACAGTTGTTTAGCTTGACCTTCTTGTGGGACTCCTAACAGTGGGACAGGGGCCCAGTGGGGAGCAGGGGCTGTCTCTGACTCTTTCTTTTGCCTGCGTTTGAGACTCTTTTCCTCATATTGAGTTGTCCAGCCTTAATGTGAGGGATGTGTTTAGTCTTACTACAACTTGATGTGCCGTGGTGTTTGGTTGATATCCATGGGAGGCCCTTCCTTTTCTGGATTGAAATGGAGGGAGAGTGGATGGGGAGGAGGGCCTGAGGGGAGGGGGGAAGGGAGGGAGGAAAGGGACACTGCAGTCAGGATATAAAAAAATAAGAAAGACTTATATGATTTTTTTTGTTTGTTTGTTTTTCAAGACAGGGTTTCTCTGTATAGCCCTGGCTGTCCTGGAACTCACTCTGTAGACCAGACTGGCCTCGAACTCAGAAATCTGCCTGCCTCTGCCTCCCAAGTGTTGGGAGGTGTGAGCCACCACCTCCTGGCTGATTTATATGATTTTTTTTAAAAAGGGCATCACTGCTCTCCATGAGCTTGTAGCTGGGGTTCTAACACAACGGCAGAGTGCTTGCCCCTCGTGTCTGAGGCCCTGGGTTCACCACTGCACCCATCAGTCAGAGTGCTTGCCGCTAAGCACAGAGCCCTGCTCTCCAGCCCCAGCTTACCAGCTCTTTATAAACCTGTGGTAGTGTTGTGTGGACCCCAGCATTCAGGAGGTGGAAGCAGAAGGGTCAGTTCAAGATCATCCTGGGCTACACAGTGAGTCTGAGGCCCAGCCTGAACTGGAGGAGAACCTGGGTGGGTGGGGCAATAACAGGGTGTTCTAACCAGAGTTCAGGGCCATATGTGACTCCATAAATCCGGGTTAAGGCTCCTCTCATACCAGAATCCTCAGGAATTAACCCACAGATCAGAACCCCTGATTCGGAGGAAATGGAAAGAGTACAGAAAAGTCAAGG
>NW_022196900.1:85660909-85680685 GCF_008632895.1 Mastomys coucha
AATTCCAATACACAGCCTCCCCAGCCTCAGAGCCAGCCTGTAGCTGAGTGCTTTCCCTGGACTCAAGACTGCTCAGCTGAGCTCCCTTACTTCACTGGCAGGACCTGGAACTGACTTCCCAGAAGTCCCTGTAATGCCAGCACAAAGTCCAACCTGGAGCCAGGCT
Organism: Mastomys coucha; assembly: GCF_008632895.1. Classification (NCBI taxonomy): domain Eukaryota; kingdom Metazoa; phylum Chordata; class Mammalia; order Rodentia; family Muridae; genus Mastomys; species Mastomys coucha. Next base: position 85,661,076 of record NW_022196900.1, read on the forward strand.
GTCACCTGACCCATCAGGAAGTTGCCAACCTGTCCCTAGAGAGGAACTAGCAATAACCAGACTTAGAGCCGCAGCCCAAGGGCCCTCTAGCTTTGCTCTAACATGTCTGGAAAGCTCGGAGACAGTGGCTTGGAAGAGCTGCCCCCCACAGGCATCCGCTTTGTTTCTATCTGGGCCCAGCTTGCTTCCGCCAGAGCAGACTCCTTCTCAGCCTGGCCGAGGTGTGACTGAGCCCTCCCTCATTTCAGTGGGACACTAGAAAGGGGGAGGGAGCTCCTGTGCCTGCCCCCTCCCCTGTCGCCTTTTGAACCAATTAGAAGGGCCGCAGTCTCAGTGCAGGACAGAGAGGTCCTGCTAAATTGCGGACCCCCAGTAAACCGTGGGAAAAGGAACCCCGCAGAGTCCCTCCCTCCACCAGCGTTCTTGTGTCCTTTACTCCTAGGCTGCAGCATCTAGCGGCTTTGTTAACATTTCAAACAAACTCCCCGCCGAGGTCTTCTTTGATCTTCCCCGCATCTCTTAGAACCAGAGCCCCAGACTAATTCCACCCATTCAGCCCCTCCCAACCCCTTCTGGGATAAGAGGTGAAACTGCCCAGGGTCAGTGGTATGTCGCCCAATGGAGGTGTACCCAGCTCCCAGTTGGTGTCGGCTTGTGAGAAGCTAAGGGAAAGGAGGAAGGTGAAGATTTAGGAGCTGAGAGAGAAGAGGAAGTCACTGCTGCTCCTTGGAGGAATGGGGGGGGGGGGATGCGGGGTCCCTTTATTGTTTAGGTAGACATCTCCTCAACCCCTGCTCTGGGTTCCAAGCAACCAAAGATGGACCACGACCACCGACTTTTCCTTCCTTGGTACAGAGTGTAATTAGTGGACTGGTTGGTGGTCTGTTTGGCACTGTGATCCAGCTAGCTATTCTCCTTGGAAGGAGCATGACTTAAGATGAGGTAACACTAAGAAACCTGTCTCAAAAAAGAAAAGCTGGGCGTGGAAGGGTAAGGCTCAGCCGGTAGAAAGCCGACCTACCAAAGCCCTGAGTTCAAGTCTCAGTCCATTCTGTGTGTGTGTGTGTGTGTGTGTGTGTGTGTGTGTGTGGAGAGAGAGAGAGAGAGGACTACTTTTTTTTAGCAATACATTTTTCTTCTTTCAAAATCTATGATTCCTACACCTCCCCCTCCACCACACACACACACACACACACAAGTCATTATGTAGCTGAGGAGAATGACCTTGGGTTCCTGACTCAACTTGAATTCCTGATCCTCCTGACTCCACCTCCCAAGTGCAAGAATTACAGGTGTCTGCCGTCCCTCCTGGTTTACATGGTACTGAAGAGAAAATCAGTTCTTTGAACTGAGTTAGCCCGATCTGAACGTTCTAGGTAGGTACTCTGTCGGCTGAGCTGTATCCCCCCAGGCCTTGTGGGCTTTTGTTGTTTTATGGGTTTTCTTTCTTTCTTCCTTTCTCTTCGTGTTGTTAGTTTTTTTGTGGGGTTTTGTTTTATTTTTTCTTTTTGGAGACAGGGTTTCTCTGTTTAGCCCTGGCTGTCCTGGAACTCACTCTGTAGATGAGGCTGGTCCCTAACTCAGCCACCTGCCTCTGCCTCCTGAGTGCTGGGATTAAAGGTGTACATCACCACCACCCGGCACTTATGGGGTCCCCAATAATTGTTTTATCTTTATTTATGTGTATTTATCCTATAGGAATGTGTGTACACCTGCCCAGGGTGCCCAGAGAGGTCATCAAGGCCCTGAAGCTACAGTTAGGTGTGGGTTGTGAGCTGTCCCTTGTGAATTCTTGATCCTAAACTCAGATCCTCTATCAGAATAACACTCTTAACTACTATCCAGCCCTCTCAGCTCTTGCTTTTTGTTTTGTATTGTAGCTCAGGCTAGCCAGAACTTACTTTGTATCCTAGGCTAGCCTCAATCCTCCCACTTCAGCCCCCTGAATACTGGAGTCACACATATGTTCCACCATACCTGACTTCCTTACTTTTAAATTAATTTCATCTATTTGTTACCTGTGTGTGTGTGTGTGTGTGTGTGTGTGTATGTGTCCAAGGGTATGCATACCATAGCATGTGTGGTCAGAATACAACTTTCAAAAGTTGCTTCTTTCCTTCCATGCTGTGAGTTGTAGAGACAGGACTTCTCAGGCCTGCTGACCCACCTTGCCCAGCCCCTTTTATTTTTGGAGACAAAGTCTCATTGTGTAGCCCAGGTTATCCTCAAACTTGTGGTCCCCTTGCCTCTGCACTTAGCCCATCCCCACATTCTGATGGATAAGATCAGTAAAAGCAACGCTCTATATGAATCAATTTTATTTGGTAATTCAAAATATTAGGGCTAGGGAGTAAGGGGCTTCTAGTACAAGGGTGCAGACCTGAGCCTGGATGCCCCAGAACCCATGTGAAGGGTGTAGGGTGTCTGGAATCTACAAGGGAAAAGGCAATAGAAGCAGGAGAATCTGCAGACAGCCCTGAGCCAGCCAACCAGAGCAAAGATGCTGCACTGGTGGAGAAGAGGCCCTGCCTCCGACAAGGTAAGGGGCGAGGGTGACACTTGAGGTTGTCCTTTGACCTCCGCAGTATGTGCCTGTGCTACACACAGGACACACACACACTTTAAAAAACCTAGACTTTCTGGCCTTGTCTGGGCATAGTATCACAGGCTTGTATCCTATCCTCAGGCCTTGACAAACCAAGGCAGCTGAATCAGAACCACCCAGTCAGGGAAGAAGAAAGACCACCTTATAAAATCAGCCGGCCATACCGCGAGTCAGTGGGAGCAGCGATGGCGCTCTGATTGCCTAAAAAGGCCAAACTCTATGAGTTATAGGTGGTGGTTATGATCTTAAATGAGTGCCAGTATTTAATTTATTTCCACAACAGTTTGTGTGAGCCAGTAATTAGAACATGCTGAGTCTCAGAGTCAAGCAGGAACAAAGAGTTTCTAACAACTTGGTAGAAATGTCAGCTTTATTCTGGGTTCTGCCCAGAATCTTGTCATCTAACCAGCCAAGTTTAAAGCTGGGTGTGGTGACATAGGACTTTAATCTATGTGAGTTCGAGACCAGCCTGGTCTACAGAGCTAGTTCCAGGACAATCAGGACTACACAAAAAAACCCTGTCTCCACAGGCAGTGGTGGTACATGCCTTTAATCCCAGCACTTAGGAGGCAGAGGCAGGCGGATGTCTGAGTTCGAGGCCAGCCTGGTCTACAGAGTGAGTTCCAGGACAGCCAGGGCTATACAGAGAAGCCCTGTCTTGAAAAAAAAAAAAAAAGATTTATTTATCTTGAGCCTGTGGGTGGGTGTTCTGCTGCTCGAATGTATGTATAAGTACCACATGTGTGCGCAGGGAAGTCAAAAGAAACCATTGGATGTTGTAGCAGGAGTAGCTGTCCAGGGCAAAGGCACAGGTGATGAGATGTCCTGGAGCTGGAGTTACAGATGGCGATAATTTACCATGTGGATGCTAGGAACTGAACCAGGGTCTTCTGCAAGACCAACTAATTTTGTCCAGGCCCCCAAATTAAAAGATGTTTGGAAAGAAAGGAAAGAAGGAAGAAAGAAAGGAAGAGAACAAGGTATTTTTTAAATTTTTTTTAAAGGTTTATTTATTCATTTCATGTATATGAGTACACTGTAGCTGTTTCCAGACACACCAGAAGAGGGCATCAGATCCCATTTCAGATGGTTGTGAGCCACCATGTGGTTGCTGGGAATTGAAATCAGGACCTCTGGAAGAGCAGTCAGTGCTCTTTTTTTTGGGGGGGGGTTCGAGACAGGGTTTCTCTGTATAGCCCTGGCTGTCCTGGAACTCACTCTGTAGACCAGGCTGGCCTCGAACTCAGAAATCCACCTGCCTCTGCTTCCTAAGTGCTGGGATTAAAGGCGTGCACCACCACTGCCCAGCTGAGATATGTTTTTATATTCTAGTTGGATGGCCCACAACTATAATCTCAGCATTCAGGAGCCTGAAGCAGAAGAATTGCTGGTCTAGACTTCATAGTGAGTTTGAAAGATAGACAACAGAGTTATAGAGTGAGACTCTATCTTCAAAAAGGGTTGATTTTATTTTTATTTCTTTATGTTTATTGCTGTGGTGGAGGGGTACAGTGTGGGGTGGCAGAGGACAGCTTTGGGGAGTTAGTGCCCACCTTCTTCTGTGGCTTCTGGTTTTGGAGCTCAGGCTGTCAGGCTTCAGAGCAAGCACCTTTACCTGCAGACCTGCAGAGTCAATTTGCTGGCCTCCAAACAGAGTGTGTGTGTGTGTGTGTGTGTGTGTGTGTGTGTGTGTGTGGTCTCAAATGGTTGAATGAAACCACGTGTCACAAAAGGAGCCCTGTTGCCAACCTTTTTTTTTTTTTTTCGAGACAGAGTTTCTCTGTGTAGCCCTGGCTGTCCTGGAACTCACTCTGTAGACCAGGGGCTGGCCTCGAACTCAGAAATCCGCCTGCCTCTGCCTCCCAAGTGCTGGGATTAAAGGCATGCGCCACCACCACCCGGCGTCAACCTCATTTTTAACACACACACACACACACACACACACACACACACACACACACCCGCTAATAGCTAGGTGTCCTTATGGAGGAGCTTGCCTTGTCTGGACAGTTTTCTTGCTGGAAGAGTCTGGGTATGTCGGTGTGAGGGCACAGCTCACATGTGCAGAAGCCTCCTCAACTCATCCCCCACTCCCCCCCCACCCCTGTCCCAGAGCTGGGCCCAACTAGGGCCCCATGAAACCACTGAACTGCCCAAGTTGGAAGGCAGAGGCGTGTTGTCATGGAGATAGGCTTTGTTTCCCCCAACTGTCTGACACTATCTGAGAAGCACACAAAGCCCAGCCAGATGGATGATGACCCAGCCTGGGAGAGCAGGGATTTCCTGACCTGAGGTGCAGCCGGCTCTCTGCTCTCCGTGGACAGGGGTCAGCACTTCTCTGACACAGGGCTGTGTGCAGCCTAGCCTGTCAGCTGGAAAAGCTTCCTGTAGGGAGTGTGGGAGGAGCCCCTCTCTAGGTGTTTGCTGACACCCACTCCAGCGCTCCTGAGCAGCACCGCTGGCCCTGTGCCCAAGGGCAAGGCTAGGAGGGCAACACCTCCACATGGCTCTCTAGAAGCTGGGCTGGTGGGAGCAAAGCTTCCTGCCCATCACCACAGGGAAAGAGATCGAGGAGGATACTCGGAGACCTCCACGGCCTCCCATCTACAGTGAGACTTAGACAAACACAGTGGGGCATAAACACTCGGGGACACACCCACATACACAGTGATTCAGACTGGCACATCCAGACACATGATATGCTAAGACAGACAGACATCTAAACATGTGTAAACACAACAGAAACATTCTGAAACACTGAGACGCACACTCGCGCGCAAACACATATACACATACACACTGCCAGCACACCCACTCCATCCGCTTACACAGGCACTCCCAGATGACATAATTGCACACATACCCAGATGTATAGATATTCATTGATAAATACTGAATACATACATTCACATGTTCAGTAGCCCGTAAACATCACAGAGAAGCATACATAGGCTGGTTATACAAACACAGACACAATGATACAAATAGTAAACAAGTAAAACCTCAGGTCCAGCAAGGAAAAGAAAAGGGAAGAGGGGGGCTGGTGAGATGGCTCAGCGGGTAAGAGCACTGACTGCTCTTCCAAAGGTCCTGAGTTCAAATCCCAGCAACCACATTATGGCTCACAACCATTTGTAATGAGATCTGATGCCCTCTCCTGGTGTGTCTGAAGACAGCTACAGTGTGCTTACATATAATAATAAGTAGATCTTTTTTTAAAAAAAGAAAAGGGAAGAGGGTTAATCCTTAGTGAGCGCCAATTTTTCAGCAAGCAGCATGAAAGGATGTTTATCTGTCAGATCTTTTTAAAACTCTTCCAGCAAGCTGTGTGGTTGGTAGCCTCATCCTGCTTTATAGGAAGGAATATGATTATGTAAAGCATCCAGGCTTGGGCTTCAGAGTAGAGAGCTTGCCTAGAGTACACCAAGGCTCTGGATTAGACCCCTCGCCTAAGGAAGAACAGAAAAAGGGAGAGATGAAAGGAAGAGAGTGAGGGAGAAAAGGAAGGAAAATTGGACAGAAGGCAGACAAAATGCTAAAGGGCTAAGAAGCTGACTTGAGGTAAAGTGCTTGCTGCGCAAGTGTGAGGACCTGAGTTCGAATCCCCAACACCCATATAAAAAGCCAGAGAGCTGGAGAGATGGCTCAGGGATTCAAAAATCTGGCTGGTCTTTCAGAGAACCTGGGTTCAATTCCTAGCACCCACATGGTAGGTTAAACTGCAACTCCAGTTCCAGGTGGTCTGACACCCTCATACCACGCACATGCAGACAAAATACCAATGCACATAAAATAAAAATAAATCACTAAAAATTTTTTGGTTGGGCTGGAAAGATGGCTCAGCGGTTAAGAGGTTAAGAGCACTGACTGCTCTTTGAAAGGTCCTGAGTTCAAATCCCAGCACCCACATGTAATGAGGATCACAACCATCCGTAATGAGATCTGATGCCCCCTTCTGGAGCGTCTGAAGTCAGCTACAGCAAGTGGGGTTGGAGCAAGAGCTCGAGAGTTGGTTCAGTAGTTAAGAGTACTGACTGGGGCTGGCAAGATGGCTCAGTGGGTAAGAGCACTGACTACTCTTCCGAAGGTCCTGAGTTCAAATCCCAGCAACCACATGGTGGCTCACAACCACCTAGTGTTACATATAATAAATAAATAAACTTACATATAATAAATAAATAAATCTTCAAAAAAAAAAAAAGTTTGCCGGGGCAGTAGTGACGCACGCCTATAATCCCAGCACTTAGGAGGCAAAGGCAGGTGGATTTCTGAGTTGGAGGCCAGCCTGGTCTACCGAGTGAGTTCCAGGACAGCCAGGGCTACACAGAGAAACCCTGTCTCAGAAAAACCAAAAAAAAAAAAAAAGTTTTTGGTTTTGTTTTAAAGTCAAGGCCCAGCTGTGTTTCTATAATGCTAGTGTTAGGGATAGGAGGCAGGTGGTGGGACTCTCTAGCCAGCTGGTTCATTTACTTTGTGAGCAGTTCATCCAGTAGGTTCAGTGAGAGATAATGTCTCACAAAAGACAGTGGAGAGGAGAGCGAGTGATTGAAGAAGACACCAACATTGATCTCTGGTCTCAATAGGCACAGACATGTGCACCATACCTGAACACATATGCCTACAGCACACAACACATACACACACACACACACACACACACACACACACACACACACACACACTGCGGAATTAAGAGGGTAAATTTGAGAACGGCTTCTTTGAATACAGTTTCCCACTGCAGCCTGTCCACTATTAGCAATATTGGGCAGTTTCTATTCACATCCTTTCCCTGGGTACGCTCCCTACACACGTGTAAAGATTCATGCAAATTTGAATATATTACACAAAACTGACCCAGAGAGGATGAGAAACTTGACCAAGGTCGTACAGCTAGTTAGTAGTAGTAGATCAGGGTTTGGATTTATCCTTGCCTGGTTCACCTCAAAATGCTGTGCCTGCTGTCTCAGCCAGCAGACCGCCACAGTAATACATAGAAACACAGACACAGAACACATAGAGAGGGGAGGCGGGCCTGCAGGGCCAGCGGGCAAAATCTCTGAGCTGGAAAGGAAGCTCCCTCCAGCCTCCCTGACTGCTGGATCCCTCTGAGGCCTGGATCTAATCCCTTGAGAGGGCTCTTCTGGCCAATGCCATTGTCCCCTTCCTGTCCATTCCTATTAAGAAGTGACGCATCCTTGGGAAGGGAATCTTTGAATCACTGACTTGTAGGTGAGCAGAATTCAGATGACTAAGTATGACAAGCACAGCTCCAACCCCCAGGACCAGCACACCAGTGACCTCTGCGTCCTAACCGCTGCCTTCCTCGATCCATTCTCTCCCCTGTCCCAGAGGGGCTTTAGTCAAGCCAGAGCTTGCCCCTCTGCTGCCTGCCTAAGCCTCCTCTTGCTGTTGGTGACATCTTTCCAGTCTCCTGGGGACACAGAGTTCTTCACACTTTAACCTCAGCATTCAGCTAGCTTTGCTTTTTTTGATTGGCATTTCTCATCGTTTAGGATCACATGTCTCCCACTATTTTATTTTATTTTGAGACAGATTCTCCTGTACCCAGGACTGGCCTTAAACCTGGAACTCCTGGTAGTGGAGCATTACCTTGAGTTTCTAACCCTCCCTCCGTACCTCTACTTTCTGAGTGTTGGGATTGTAGACATGCCCCGTCACTCCTGGTTTATGCAATGTTGAGGATGGAGCCCAGAACTTCATGCATGCTCCAATGCTTGACACATACTCTACCAACTGAACTACACCTTCGGTCCCTCTCGTGCCTGCTGAGTCCTCTGACTTCAATCAAGATCTTGCCCCATAGAACTGCTTCCCTTAATCTCCAGCAGCACTGTGAAAGTCAGACTTATTGTTCCCATTTTACAGACAGTTGGACGAAGGCCTGGAGAGAGAAGGAGTCCCTTTCTTCCAGGTTCTTGGTCAAGACGCTCGCAATCATAATTAGCAAGCATGTTTTCTATTGTTCTCCCAGGTAGGCCCCAGAGCCTGAAGTTCCAAAGTCTGGTATCTTTTTTTTTTTTCTCTGAGTCTGCTGTGGCAGCATAGGCCTGGCACAGTGGTGAGAGCTCAAAGAGAATGGTGGTTGAGGGGGGTATCCATTTATTTCTCATCCCTTGAGTGGCAGAAGGAGAGAGAATTGGAGGATATGTTGGAAGGTAGGATGTCCTGGGATCCCTGCTAGCTGACTCCTTCATAAAGTCATAGAGTGGTCCCTTAAGGAATTGTCTGGGACTGTCCCTGGGTCCTGAGAAAACAAATGCCTCTGGCTCTGCAGCATCGCCCTTCCGTAGAATCTCTCAGCCAATTCGTCATTAAATATTTACTATTTCCCAGTCTGCTCAGTTTGGTCCTAAGACCTAGAGGTGGAGACTGGAGACAGGACTCAGGAAATGGTCCATAGTTACCGGTCACACCGAGTCACTACAGAACCTTCCCCTTCCCCCAAGCCCTGCAGCTTAAGTTTCCAGCTCTGTTTTGTCATTCAGAGGGGAAAGACACTGGCCCCAGGTCGCACAGCCAGTGAGCCAGGATCCACAAGACAGGTGCGTGTGTGTGGTGTGCATCCTTCCTCTGCATCCTTCATCCCCTCCCACAGCCAGGGAGGATGTGGGCCAGACTTGGAGGAGGCTCAGGGAAGCCATTTTCGAGGTGGGGCTGCGGCTGGAACCCAGCCTGCCCTGGTGGACTTTCTACAATAACAACAGCTTGTCTTCTTCCAGCACTCTCCCTTCCATTAGCTCCTCAGCCCTCCCCAGCGTCCCGAGGGTGCCTATTATTATCTCCATTTGACAAATGGAGCTCGGAAGCTCAGTGCGGTTGACTGACCTTCCCAGGGTTGCACAGCCTAGGCACAGCAAAGCAAGAGCACCCCTTGGAGCCCTCAGTTTACACTGGCGGGCTAGAGATACAGCTCACTCAGAGAGGACTTAACCAGGATGCAGGAGGTTCTGTGTTCCTCTAAAGCAAAGAAGCAAACCTTTTCCCCTGGTTCTCTGACGCCTGCTGCTGCTGCTGCTGCTGCTGTCCCCCGCCACCCTCCCCCATGCCACCCCACTGCAGCTCCCTAGAGAATGAAAGTAAGCAGCTAATCCCAGCTCTCTCAGACCTCACACCGATGCCTGGGGATGTTTTCTCTGCCTCGTCCTGACTTGTCCAGCTTTCCAACTCCTATTCTTCCTGCAGGTGCCAGGGCACCTCCTGCCTACCCCGAAAAGGCTTCCTGGATTGACTCAGCCAATCTTAGACACTCCTCTTAAGGCACAATGTCCTTTATAGATCCTGCCCCCCCTACACACTTTGAGGCAGTTTCTCTGTGTAGCCCTAGCTATCCTGGAACTCACTATGCAGACCAGGTTAGCCTTGAACTCATATCTCTGTCTCCCAAGTGCTGGGACTAAGGGCATGCATGCACCATCATGCCCGGCTGCAATCCCCTCCATCCCACCCCCATTCCAACAGGGTCTTACTATACAGCCCTGACTAACCTGGAACTCACTATTATAGACCAGGTTAGCCTCAAATTCTCCAAGATCTGCCTGCCTCTGCCTTCCAAGTGCTGGAATTACCTGTGCGCACCACCACACCTGGCCCAATCCTCCTTATAAATTTTTAATGGACCAATTATCTTATTATATTGTTCGTCTGTCTGCCTCTCTCATCAGACTGAGTTCCTTAAGGGCAGGGATAATGATTTCCGACACCTGTCTTCCCCTGTACATAGTTGCAAGTCTTCACCGAGTGCTTGCTGTATGAACATCTAACATCCCCGAGGGCTGAATGGGCTGAAGATGGCGGAGGACTAGCAGGCCTGACCCATTAAGAGAAGCTGAAGTGTGGGAAGATGAGTGTTTTGCAGCATTTGGAATCTGATGTGTCACTGAGACACCCAGCTGAACACTCCCCACAGGTAGGAGTCTGGGGCAGGGCCAGAAAAACTGGACAGGAAGGAAAAAAGAAAGAATGTTTCTGCAGCTCCCACTAACTGGTGACCTGCTGCACACCCAGGCTCAAGCACTATTCTGAATGTGATCTGTGGCACAAAGTCCCCAGGAGGCAGAAAGCATCAACCCATTCAGTGGAGGAAGAAACTGAGTCTCAGAGATTCAACTAACTCCCCAAACTTACACAACTAGAAAAAGCAGAGGCAATGGCATGCACAGGACTGTGGGGTGGAATTCTAGAACCTATACACCAGGCCTGGTGCCTGTGATGGCAGTACTCAGCAGGTGGAGGCAGAAAGAGGGTCAGAAGTTCAGAGTCATCCTTGACTGCATAGCAAGTCCTGAGTCATCTTGAGATACGTGAGACTACGGCTCAAGAGCAAAACAAGCAAACAAGCAAACAAAAAAACCTATAACCCTTTCCTATGATGTTCTTTAGCTAGAGGTGGGAGTGCCCATCTTTAAAGCAAATACTTGGAAGGCAGAAACATGATGATCTGGAATTCAAGGCTAGTCTTGGCTACATAGCAAGTTCAAAGTCAACCAGCTTTGGCTATATGAGACCCTGTCTTAAAAACAAAACCAAAGCGGGGCAGTGGTGGCCTTTAATCCTAGCACTTGGGAGGCAGAGGCAGGCGGATTTCTGAGTTCGAGGCCAGCCTGGTCTATAGAGTGAATTCCAGGACAGCCAGGGCTACACAGAGAAACCCTGTCTTGAAAAACCAAAACCAAACCAACCAAACAAAAAAAACCCCAAAAAACAAAAAAAAAAAAAAAAAAAAAAAAAAAACAAAAAAAAAAACCAAAGAAACAGGTTCAGGACTTGAACTCAGTTCCATATGGTAGATACCACATACCGAATCCTGCCTGCATATGGTAGTCAGGAAAAGACTGAAATAGAGGACTTTAAAGAGGGAAAGTGGGTGATGATGGGGAGATGAGCTCAAAGAAGGGCCAGATCAGAGGTCTTTGGGCCCCTGAGGGATCCTAGGGTGTGGTAGGAGAACCGACAGTAGGAAACAACCCTCTTTAGCACCGTCCACAGCTGCTGCCAGCCTCCATAAGGAGTCTGTGCTGTGGGAGATGAGGAAGTAGAGGCTGTTGGCTGGGAAAGGACCTGAAGGAAGGAAGTGCCCTGTGAATATGTGGGCCCTGGAGAGCAGGACAGATGGTCTGGACTGGTTTGGAAAAGACTAGCGTGGATGTGCGCAGGCAGGAGTAGGAGGCAGTGAGCTTGGACATTTTCGTTTTGCACAGGTGGACAGGAACAGCTTCATCTTCTTTGGAAACCATCCATCCATCTCATCCCTTCTACCCCACCACGCAGGCCTCTAAGCAAGTTTCCTTCATGCCTCAGCTCCGGTCACCAGTCACCACGGGCCCCCAGCCCACGGCTCCCCTGAGGTTATCCAGGACCAGCCCTTCCCACTCCTGTCCGCAGTCTCACTCTCCCTGACCCAGCCCAGTGAGACAGGAGGGAGGAGTTTCCAGGCAGGAAAGAGCTGAGTCACTCAGTGGCACATCTGGTCTCAGATCTTGATACCCAGCTGGAAGGGGAGGAAGGAAGAGGCCACCTCCCCCACAAACTCTCCTGACTAAATCCTAGGCCTCTGCCAACTGTGCGGGGCAGGCTGGGAGATGCCGCTGGCGAGGTAGCAACAACCTTTGCCAGGCTGCCTCGCCCACTTGCCTGGGTCCTTTGCCGCTGTGATTGCCCTTAACGTTCGGGAAAGCTTGGGAAGACTTGGTGGATTGTCTTCTATTGTGCAGGTGACAGAGTGGCTTGCTCAAGAGCACACCGTTTTGGAGAGCCAGCCTGTGGGTGTGCTCTCTCCCGCATGGCTATAAAAGAGGGAGTAGTATTTAGGGTAACTCAGAGACTGTGGACATCGACTGAAGGGCTCAAGACAGACTGATAGAAATGTAGGTCTGGGTTCCATCCCGACACTGCAGGGATGAGAAGGCTTTACTCTGTGTGCAGGGAAACATGAAACCCAAGCCCCTGGCCAACGGGTTACCCCCCTCTATTCTTCTGACTCTCCAGTTTTTGGCTTTGTCCCATGGGGCTTTGCTCTGAAGCAGCACATTCCCCCCTCCACCTCTCTCTCTCCTCTCTCTCTCCTCTCTCTCTCCTCTCTCTTTCCTCTCTCTCTCTCTCTCTCCCTCTCTCTCTCTCTCTCTGACACACAAACACACACACACACACACTCAAGTTGATTATTTAACATTATTTTTGTCCTCCCTCTATTCCCCCATGCTGAGTAGAGCCTTGGCAGAGGTGTCCTGTCATCCTGTCCTCTGAGGGAGCAGGGGGACATAGTGTTCTCATTGTCCTTTATGGAAAGAGGTGTCCAGGTCCTGGGGAGAGGAGGCATCATGCCAGGGTCTCTGACTCCTCTCCAGGCTGCTCAACAGCCTTCTCTAGGGACCCCAGCTGTGTTTTCACATAACATCCAGCAAGACAGTGTCCACGTCACTGCCCTTCTCCCAGTACAGCCGTCCCACTCATATACATCAGACTCTGTAAGTCTTTGTTCTTCCCTAGTCCCAACCCATCCAGGACATTAACTTTGGACTGATCTAATTGTATATAAAGTGGCCAATAGTCACAAATGTACCCTTGCTGTGTGACCTTCAGATATACTCTGAGACTTGCCTGAGGCATGATTTTCTCCTCTTTTCCTTTTTCTTTTTTTTTTCTTTCTCTTTTTTTCTTTTTTCTTTTTTTGTTTTGTTTTGCTATTTTTCTAGGTTTGGGGAGACAAGGCCTCATGGTGTAGCCCAGGCTGACCTGGAGCTGTGTAGTCAGTCCATCCTGGCCTGGAGCTCATGGTGGGCCTCTTGCTTCACTTGCCTAAGCTAAGCAAGGAAGACAATTAGATAAGGCCCCATATGCCAACTGCTGCCTTAACTAAAGCGGTTCTAGGATCCATGATCAACTAGTGATGTCTGTCACAGGTGCAGAAAAAGTAGCAGAGATATGTATGTGCGATGTGTCAAGTGTTGAATTTAAGAGGCCCTGTCTTTTTGGGTCTTTTACATTTATTTATTTATATGACTACATCGTAGCTGTTGTTGTAGCTGTTGTTTTGGTTCTTTGAGACAGGGTTTCTCTTTGTAGCCCTCGCTGTCCTGGAACTCACTCTGTAGACCAGGCTGGCCTTGAACTCAGAAATCCTCCTGTCTCTGCCTCCCAAGTACTGGGACTAAAGGCGTGTGCCACCACTGCCCGGCAGTTGTAGCTGTCTTCAGACACACCAGGGCATCAGATCCTGTTACAGATGGTTGTAAGCCACCATGTGGTTGCTGGGAATTGAACTCTGAACCTCTGGAAGAGCAGTTAGTACTCTTAATTACTGAGCCATCTCTCCAGCCACCACCTCCCCTTTTTACTTTTATTTGGATTTATTTTATGCTGAATTTTTTTTCCCATGTTATACATTTTTTGTTTCTTCAGTTTCTTCTGGGACACCCCTCTTCTATACAACCTCTTCTTATGGCAATTTGTTCCTTTTCAGTGAGCTCCTCTCAGTGTGGCAGGGGAGGTTATGCGTGGATTACTCTGTAAATTCATCCACGGATGGTAGATGATGTCCTCTCCTCTGTCTGTTCAATGACTAGAGAATCTACATCTTCAGCCTTAAGCTCAGCACTAGTCTCTACATTTTCAAGCACATACAGTAAAAATTCAGCACTCTTTTTGGACACTGACCTTGTGTCCAGACTCGCCATTTTGGCCTACCACCAGAATGGCTCACATTGCTTTTTTTTTTTTTAAAGATTTATTTATTAATTATATGTAAGTACACTGTAGCTGTCTTCAGACACCCAAGAAGGCAGCAGATTATGGATGGTTGACAGCCACCATGTGGTTGCTGGGATTTGAACTCAGGACCTTCGGAAGAACAGTCAGTGCTCTTAACCGCTGAGCCATCTCTCCAGCCCCTCACCTTGCTTTTTAAGGTGCCATCTCTCAGGCTGGGCAGTGGTGGCACACACATTTAATCCCAGCCCTCAGGAGGCAGAGGCAGGCAGATCTCTGAGTTTGAGGCCAACCTGGTCTACCATAGCTAGTTCCAGGACAGCCAGGGCTACACAGAGAAACCCTATCTCAAAACAAAAAAGAAAAAAACAAACAAAAACAAAAACAACAACAAAAAGGAGCCATCCTTCAGATACTTGGCAGCTTTGGATATGCATGTCCTTGAAGGCCTGGGCAGTTTCTAGGATATTTTAAAAGTGAAAAGGAGCTGGGCGGTGGTGGCCCACGCCTTTGATCCCAGCACTTGGGAGGCAGAGGCAGAGGCAGTCAGATTTCTGAGTTCGAGGCCAGCCTGGTCTATAGAGTGAGTTCCAGGACAGCCAGGGCTACACAGAGAAACCCTGTCTCAAAAAATAAAAATAAAAAAAAAGGAAATAGAAAAGGAATATTTAACCCCTTGACTCACATGATTCTGTAGGGTTTTCTGAGTCAAGAAAATATCAAATGGGTATTTATAGGTCACCTCAGGCTACTTACAGGAAGAGCCCTCAGACACTCAAGACAGTCTGGATCTACTGTATACTTCAGAACCTGGCTTTTTCCAAGAACAGGAAGGAAATTTTTAGATTTTTTTTTCCCCTCAGTGTCATGACGCCTGTGTGGAGGTCCCTTAAGAACTTGCTGAAATTGTTCCTCTCTCCTACCAAATGGGTCCCAGGGATCAGCTCAGCCTTCAGGCTTGGTGGCAAGTGCCTTTTGGAACTCAGTATGTAGCCAAGGATGCCCTTAAACTTCTGATGCTCCTACCTCTACCTCCCCACTGCTGAGACTACAGGCATGTGCCATTTTTATGGTCAGTTTTATGTGTTAATGGGAATTGACTTCCAGCCTTTGTTTGCTGGGTAAATGCTCTACCAAATGAGCCATAACCCCAGCCTTCCTTTGTCACTTGTTTTACATTATTAAGTCTTCTTTGGGACTGGAGAGATGGCTCAGCGGTTAAGAGCACTGGCTGCTCTTCCAGAGGTCCTGAGTTCAAATCCCAGCAACCACATGGTGGCTCACAACCATCTGTAATGGGATCGGATATCCTCTTCTGGTGTGTCTGAAGACAGACAGCTACAGTGTACTCATATACATAAAATAAACAAATCAAAAGAAAAAGTCTTCTCTGCAGATGGCAATCAAGGTTTTCTACAAGTTAGACTCATACTTTGGGGAAGATGTGTGCGTGTGTGTGTGTGTGTGTGTGTGTGTGTGTGTGTGTGTGTGTGTGTGTGTTTTCCCAGTTTAAAAAAAAAAATATGGGGAATATGCAAATAGCATACTGTGGAGCTGAGCCTCTTCAGCCCAGGCATGAACATTTGAATATGTAAAATTAGCCTATGCAAGTGAATGTAAATGAGCAGTTGTTGCAAGCCATGGGCAGAGTGGACAGAGCCAGACCTCTGCACCGCTGAATCAGCCCACCACCTGCACATCTCAGCTCCCAGTTCTGGTGACAAGACTCTGTAAGGGGACCCGGGACTCCCTAGGAGGACAGAGACTCTGACAGAAGGGAACCCTGGCTTGGATGTAGACTCAGTCAAATGGAGATCACTAAGAAGAGGTGGGGGGTTTAGTCCTAAAGGAGATGCTGGCTTCAGAAGGCTCCCCAGAAGGAGGAAGGCCCTTAGAGGAGACATTTAACAAGAGGGAAGCTTTATATTAATAACTAAGTCTTGAGGCTGGCGAGATGGCTCAGCGGGTAAGACCACTGACTGCTCTTCCGAAGGTCCTGAGTTCGGATCCCAGCAACCACATGGTGGCTCACAACCACCTATAATGAGATTGGACGCCCTCTTCTGGTGCGTCTGAAGTCAGCTACAGTGAATTATACCGGCGCAAGCGGGGCCGGCAGAGGTCCTGAGTTCAATTCCCAGCAGCCACACACATGACGGCTCATGGTCATCTGTATGGCTACAGTGTACTCATACACATAAAATAAATAAAATAAATCTTTAAAAAAAAAGAACCATTTAAAAAATAAGTAAGTCTTGTCCCAGGAATCTGTAGCGTGGGACATTCCCTTCCCCCTCCCAGTGCTGAAAGATTGTTAAGAGTAGGTGACCATCGGGTGGTGGAGATGCACGCCTTTAATCCCAGCACTTGGGAGGCAGAGGCAGGCAGATTTCTGAGTTCGAGGCCAGCCTGGTCTACAGAGTGAGTTCCAGGACAGCCAGGGCTACGCAGAGAAACCCTGTCTCAAAAAACAAAACAAAACAAAAGAGTAGGTGACCATAGCATTAAGGGGACAGCCCTTTGTTCCCAGGATTCCCAGTGCTTTTCTGGGAGCAGCCTTTACACTGTAGGCCCTTACAGATGGGAGGAGCCGTCAGGAAAGCAGGGAAACCTGGCCAGGACTTCACACACCCTTCCTGGCCTCCCAGGCCTTCTTCTCTGTCTCCAGGGCTGACTCCAGACCTTGGTCCTAGCTCCTAATGCCTCCCAGTTAGATGTTCTGCTCAGGCCTCTTTGGTATGGCCGGTCATATCCGATGCCAGCAGCAATCCTGGTCTCGTTGCCCCCACTCCCACCCCGGAGCTGTTTGGAGGACTGCTTGACACCAAGGTGCCCAGTCTTGTTCCTCACAGTCAGGCTGAGCAGGGGAGTACCCTGTGGAATCCAAGATGGAGTATAACAAGAAGACGGCGCCTAGCTTGGCCTGTCTTATTTCTTACTTTAGGATCTGAGTCCTTAACCACCCCCACCCCATCCCCAGGCTTCACTAAGTCCCATCACCCACCAGAGATCCACCTCTCCAGCTTCATTTATTGCAGCTTCCCTTAGCTCCCTGATGGAGCCTTGTTTCCATTAGCTTCCCCGTCTCAGATAAGACACTTTGAAGAGCAACCCTGGGGTCAGCTCAGAAATTCACCAGTCTTTGCCATGGCATGCCAACTGCTTTGCCCTCACCTCAGGCACATGCTGTAAGATGGAGGAGCCAGAGGCAGAGGGATTAATGAAAACTTGGGAGGCAAGCCCAGGTCAGGTTGTCTGGCAGATCTATGACAGCCAGGCACCATGGAGCACTCAGCCCCAGACGCTGTTACGGGCAGGGGCAGCTCCTTGCCAGAGACCGGAGCAGAGAGCAGGACAGGCTCCACCCAGGTCCCCTGAACAAGAGCCGCACTGTGCACACACCCTCAACCTCTACCCCACCCTTCAGGCCAGTCCAGGGTCAAAGGAGGCCACCCATGGAGATGGATATGAGATACTCTGGAAGGGAGAGAGCAAGGGGAGAAGGCTAAGGTGAGGAACAACCTGCAAGGAGAAGCTGGGTGTTGGCACCTGGGGTCAGGGCTGATGGGCAGTACCAGAGCATTCCAAGTTCCCCTGATACCTCAAAACTTGAAAAAGCAGGCCCACTGGGAGGTGGTAGCACATACCTTTAGTCCCAGCACTTGGGAGGCAGAGGCCAGCAGATCTCCACGGCCAGCCTCATCTTTAGAATTCCAGGACAGCCAGGACTACACAGAGAAACCCTGTCTCAAAAAGCCAAAATAGGGTTGGTGAGATGGCTCAGCTGTTAAGAGGACTGACTGCTCTTCCAAAGGTCCTGAGTTCAAATCCCAGCAACCGCATGGTGGCTCACAACCATCTGTAATGAGATCTGACGCCCTCTTCTGGTTCGTCTGAAGACAGCTACAGTGTACTTACATATAACAATCAATAAATCTAAAATAAATAAATAAATAAATAAAGCCAAAATAAGGGAAAAGCAGGCTCATGTAAGAGAGTCAACTCAGACACAGACAGCAGGCTCAAATGATGGGACCCTTCAAGGGTTCTAAGGATAGGTCACACTGCAGGGCGTTGGCCTTTAGCCCTTGGGTTCCTGACTGAGCACACTCACTCTGTCTGAAATTCTACCCTGGTAGCCTTGTTCTGGACCCTTAAGGGCAAAGAGAAAAGGCACTGTGGTGGCTAAAGTTTGTTGTAGTCTTGATGGGATTTCAAATCACCATGGAAACACACCTCCGGGGTGCCTCAATTAGAGTGTTTCTAGAAGAGTTTTAATGGGACAGTGAAGACCCACCCTGAATGTAGACAGCTCCATCCCATTGGCTGGGGTCTTGGACTGACTAAAAAAGAAAAGGAAAGTGAGCTGAGCCCCAGGCATCCATCTCTCCCAGCTTCCTGCCAGCAGACACAGAGAGCAGTAGCCTCACTGCCCTAAGGCCATGGCTCCCACCACGTTGGCCTGTACCCTCAACCTAAGCCAAAATCAACTCTTCCTTCCGTAGTTGCTGTCTATTTGTTTGTTTGATGAGACAGAGATTCTTTCTATAGCCCTGGCTGTCCTGGAGCTCACTCAGAGATCTGTCTGCCTCTGCCTCCCAAAAGCTGGGATCAAAGGTATTGAGTCACCAATTGCTCAACTCCATAGGTTGCTTTTCTTCCTTATGTTGTCATAGCAACAAGACAAAGTAACACAGATCTCCTACTTTCGTGGAAGTGATTAGAACCAGGGCTCAACTGCAAGTGAGTGGTGGGAGGGTGCAAGGGAGTCAGCTGTACTATAAAGGCAAGCCTGACTCAGGCGTGGATGCCCATGGAGTAGCCTGAAGCTATGCTTGAGGGATCAGAGTTGCTGGACCAAGAAAGGCTTCCTGTGGGGAAGGCAGAAGTCGAGAGAGTGCTATTATCAGTACTATGAGGAAGCAGAGGCCATGGGACAGAGGAACTCAGTCAAGGCTGCTGGGACCCAGAGGAAGGACAGAAGCCAAGACCATGTACACCGGAGTTTCTATGACCCGAGTCAGAGCCGAGAGCAAGACTAGAGCTCACTGGCTTCTTGACCACACCATGCATTCTCCAGGAGGCCCAGAGGCAAGAATAGCATCTGTCTTCCTTCCCATGCAGTCTTACAATAAATGTGTTTCCTTTCCAGGCGGTGGTGGCGCATGCCTTTAATCCCAGCACTTGGGAGGCATTAGCAGGCAGATTTCTGAGTTCAAGGCCAGCCTGGTCTACAGAGTGAATTCCAGGGCAGCCAGGGCTACACAGAGAAACCCTGTCT
>NW_022196900.1:85681225-85689296 GCF_008632895.1 Mastomys coucha
GGGCTACAGTTTGAGGTCAGGCCAGACTGTATGAAATGACTCTCTCAGAAAGAGAGAAGGAAGAGAGGGAGGGAGGGAGGGAATGAGGAAGAGGAAAACAACATAAAGGAGGAATGTCTGCCATCCCAGAGGCTGCTGGGGTGCCGCAATAAGTGAGCAGAGCAGGTTCCCGCTTTCCTAAGAGGTCCACCCGTCACACTCCCCTGGCCCTTCCCTCTCATGTTCCTGCTTCCATTTCTACTGCAAAGGAGTTCTGGTTTTTGTTTGTTTGTTTTGTTGTTTTTGTTTTGTTTTTGTTTTTTTGCTTTGTTTTATGAGACAAGGTTTCTCTGTGTAGTCCTGGCTGTCCTAGAACTCGCTCTATAGACCAGGCTGGCCCCTGGAACTCAGAAATCCACCTGTCTCTGCCTCCCAAGTGCTGGGATTAAAGGCGTGAGCCACCCCTGCCCAGCTAGGGGTTCTACTTCAACATACAAACTAGGAGGGAGCAGAGGTCTGAGGACCTGTTGAGCTTCAGACTCTACTCGTGAACAACCAGCAGGGCGGTTACTCAAGGCTGGGCTCACTTAGTCATGGGTTCCCCCCCCCCCCAGCTTAAGGGACTAGAAGAGTGAACGGCAGGGAGCTAGGCAGTGGTTAGGACAAGAGGTCCTGTGGAGACTCTCCTGTTGAGAGTCACATGAGGCTGTGTCACTCCAGCTCTGGGTGCAGCTGAGCACTGAGTGTCTGGGGTTCCCATCCCATTTCTCTCATATCTCATCAACCTTTCCTGCGTTCTCTTGAGGACAGGACAGGCTAGGCAGCAAAGGGACTGATGACCCCTTAGCAGCAGGAGCTCCAGAGACAAGGAGAAGACTGAGTTCAAATCCTAGCTTAGGCACTCCCCTATGACCAAGGCAGGCTGCTCTGTCTGTCTCAGTGGAGTTGGAAGTCTAGGGCTGTGGCTCAGAAGTCAATCACACGCTTCATGTTCCAGAGGCCTGGGGTTTACTCTCCAGTACTACTCCCACCCCGTCTACCTCGCCCCAAAAGACCTCTGGGTCCGGTGTGGTGATAGACTCTTATAATCCCAGGACTTGGGAGCCTGAAGCAGGAGGATTAAGACCTTGAGGCCAGTCAGGGCTCCCCAACAACATTCTGTCTCAAACCCCCAACTCAAATCATCTCTAAATGAGGCTGACATGAGCTGGAGAGATGGTAAAGCTGGAAACGACCAACCAGCCATCAAGCCTGTTTACCTGAGGTCAGTCTCCAGGATGCACGTGGTAGCCGGAGAGAAATGACTCCCTCACAATGTCCCCTGACATGTGTGGTGAGCGTGCCGTCTGCTCAAACAATAAAGAAAATAGAATTAAATAAAAAAGACTAATGGCTGGGCAGTGGTGGCACACGCCTTTAATCCCAGCACTTGGAAGGCAGAGGCAGGCGGATTTCTGAGTTCGAGGCTAGCCTGGTCTACAGAGTGAGTTCCAGGACAGCCAGGGCTATCCAGAGAAACCCTGTCTCAAAAAAACAACAACAAACAAACAAAAACAAAAACACGCACAGCGGGCTGGTGAGATGGCTCAGCGGGTTTAAGAGCACTGACTGCTCTTCCGGAGGTCTTGAGTTCGGATCCCAGCAACCACTTGGTGGCTCACAACCACCCGTAATGAGATCTGGAGTCTGAAGACAGCTACAGTGAATTAGCCGGAGTGAGCGGGGCCTGAGTGATGGGGCCGGAGAGCAGCCACACACATGATGGCTCACAGCCATCTGTACAGCTACAGTGTACTCATACACATAAAATAAATAATAAAAATAAATCTTTAAAAAAAACACGCACAGGAAAAGATGTCCACACACCCACACAAAAAGTACATGGCGACATTCACTTTTTGTTTTCTTTTAGAGACAAATCTCCTCAGAATCAAGCTAGCCTCAGACTTTCCCAGTCCCCATCTGTTTCCCCCCCACCCCCATTGAGACACACACATGTATTTTGCACCCAGTTCTGGACATTCTGGGACATTCACAGCCACCCTTAAGGCACACGGTGGCTTCCTGGGTCACGGACACTCCACTCACACACACAGCTCCCTCACCCACCCCCGCGGCCATCTCCTCCATAGGCGTTCCTGCCAACTACCAACTTGATTGGCTTTCTCTCCACCTATTTCCCACCATCCTCTAGGGCCTCCAGGGCCTCCCTTCAGAGTCCGGGGTTGGGGCTGGGGGGAGGGGCAGGGCAGGGTTAGCCCTGCTGATGTGGCAACGCAGCTCACCTGCAACCTAGGCCACACCCTCCACTGGGCGAGGTTTAAAGGAACAGCACCCCTAGCCGCTCACGTGGTTTGCTCTGTAGTCGGCTATTCTCAGACCTAGAGGGGACTTAGAGTATACGTGGGACTTGAACCTAGTGTCTAGTAGGAAGAGATTGCTATACCAGGACAAGAAGCTGGAACTAAGGTTCACCTTTTCCTTTTTTTTTTTTTCCTTCGCGGTGGGCGTCAGTGCCTGCTCCTCTTCTATTCCCAGCCTCCCTAGCAGGCACTCCACCCTCTGGCAGGCCTTGTCTAGATAGCCAACACCATCTGGGCTCCCTGCCAGAAACCTGGGTGTCCCTCTCTACTGCAGAATCTGTCTCTCATTCCTTTTTCAAAGCTGGGTGAGGTGCGCCTGCACGGTGGGCATCCCGGCTGGTTACTTCCCGGTCACGAGACAGGGCAAGGCCCTCCTCAGGTCCGCCATTGCCTCGTCTGTGTGATAAACACTTGTACCTATCAGGATTGGTGAGTTACACGCAGGTAAAGGGCAGCAGGGGCCAAGACCTGAGACTTGAAACTGGCTTGGCCAGGGAGCCTCAGGGTTGTAGGGACGTACTGGGAGGGACCAAGACACCTTTCTGGCCCTTGCCCTTCCAAC
Organism: Mastomys coucha; assembly: GCF_008632895.1. Lineage (NCBI taxonomy): Eukaryota > Metazoa > Chordata > Mammalia > Rodentia > Muridae > Mastomys > Mastomys coucha. The sequence goes on from NW_022196900.1 coordinate 85,684,130, forward strand.
ACACCACCTCCTAGTGACCCCTTAGCTTCTGCCTTAATTCTGTGTGGTTCCCACTACTCAAAGCCGTGACAGCCCAGCCTAGCTTTGATCATCACTGTGGTGGGAGGAGTGTCTGGGAGGAGGGCAGGTGTTAGAGATGGAGGGAGTCACCAGTCTAATGGAGAAGAGCTAGCTAGCTAGCCTGGTCTGCTCCTGGAATACTTGGCCTTGGCCTTTTCACTCCCAGTGCTAGAGGTGTACTCAGTATCTTGAACTCACTGGGTGCCTGCCCTGCGTTGAACAGCACCCCAGCCTGGATTTCCGGCTTATTCAGAGAAAGCCAATTTGTCTAGAACTAGTGAACTAGAGAGAGATGTTGTGCCTCAAGGACCCCACTTCTGATGGGAGAGACAGTCAAATCCAAGAGTTCCTATGTTATGGGGAGGCACACTCAGTCCCAAGGCCCCTGAACTGCCTGGGGCACATAACACTTCCCCTGGGATACACACAATCTGTAGGGCAAATTCACCCTCTCTCAGGGTTAGCAGCTGGAGACACAATCTCTTTTCTCAGGGACCTGAGTTCCATTTCCAGCCCCTATATCAAGCAAGTGGCTTACAAACACCTGTAACTCCAGCTTCAGGGGATCCAACATCCTCTTCCGGTCTTCACAGGCTTGTGCTTCTGCACACTCACAAACACACACACATACACACAAATAAAAAGCAATAGAGTCTCAGGGGTTAGAAAGTTAAAAGACATGGCGTGAATGTGCCGGCTACGCAACAGTTTGACATGGTGAGGCAGGGTGCACATGGCCCACACCCCCAGCATGAAAGCTTCCAAGGCGAACATTCCAGCAGTTACAGGCAATAATGCTCATTCCTGGGACATTCGTCAACTGCCCCAGGCACTGGAATAATCTCTGAGGATTCCTTGAAGCCATTAATAGAAGACATACACGCCCTCAAGGCCACGTCTGTGTAATCAGAGGGAATTTATATTCAGCAAGAAACCTGGAGTCAGTCAAGTCATGGGCAGAGCGAGCTTGTAATCCCAGCACTCCAGAGCTAGAAGCAGGAGGATGGGGAGTTCAGGGTCATTCTTGATGGCATAATGAGATCCAGAATCTGTGTAGATAAACACTGTGCAGGGGCTGTATGAATGGCTCCTTAAGAGCACTGATTGATTGCGGCCCGAGGGAGACTTGGAGCTGGAGTTAGAGACCGAGACCGAGACCAGCGGCCCAGAGCACCAGCTCCCGGAGTGGCCTCCGAAGAGGCCAAGGAAACTTGACAGTGGTGCTGCTGACCTAGAGCGGGTCACTGACTATGCGGAGGAGAAAGAGATCCAGAGTTCGAATCTTGAGACGGCTACGTCCGTCATTGGAGACAGAAGGTCCAGGGAGCAAAAGGCCAAACGGGAGTGGGAGAAGGAACTGGCAAAGGTCACTATCAAGAAGGAAGATCTGGAGTTGATAGTGACAGAAGTGGAGATCTCTCAAGCAGCAGCAGAAAGGAGCTTGAGGGAACACATGGGCAGTGTGGTGGAGGCTCTTGTTGCCTTAACCAACTGATAATGTGCTTTTTTAGACATTCTGGACTTATTTACTGAAATAAAGTGTTCTGTTTTGCTAAAAAAAAAAAAAAAAAGTCACTGATTGCTGTCCCAGAGAACCTGGACTTCATTCCTAGCACCCACGGTGGCTCACATGCACTTATAACTCCAGTAGAAGGGACTCAACAGACTCTGAGGGCACTAGATACACAAAGTGTACATAACTTTTTTGTTTTGTTTTCTTTTGGTTTTTGGTTTTTGGTTTTTTTGAGACAGGGTTTCTCTGTGTAGCCCTGGCTGTCCTGGAACTCACTCTGTAGACCAGATTGGCCTCGAACTCAGAAATCCACCTGCCTCTGCCTCCCAAGTGCCGGGATTAAAGGCATGCGCCACTAGTGCCCAGCCATACCTTTTTAAAAAAGATTTATTTATTTTATGCATATGAGTATACCATTGCTGTCTTCAGACACACTAGAAGAGGGCACCAGACCCCATTACAGATGGATGTGAACCACCATGTGGTTGCTGGGAATTTAATTCAGGACCTCTGGAAGAGCAGTCAGTGCTCTTAACCGCTGAGCCATCTCTCCAGCCCTATGCTTATACATTTATTTGTGAGTATATACGTATGTATACCAGGGTTGTGAACCACATGATGGCTCACAACCATCTGTAATGAGGTCTGATACCCTCTTCTGGTGCAGCAGACAGCCTTCTGAAGACAGCTACAGTGTACTTACATATAATAAATAAATAAATAAATCTTTGGGCTGGAGGGAGCGGAGCCAGAGGGAGAAGGAAAAATAAATAAGTACATACTTATGCAAGCAGACAGAACCACTCATACACAGAGAATAATTTAAAAAATTTTTAAAACTGCCGGGCAGTGGTGGCACATGCCTTTAATCCCAGCACTTGGGAGGTAGAGGCAGGAGGATTTCTGAGTTCGAGGCCAGCCTAGTCTACAGAGTGAGTTTCAGGACAGCCAGGACTATACATACAGAGAAACCATGTCTCGAAAAGCCAAAAACAAACAAACAAACAAACAAACAAACAAATTTAGAACTAAGAAAACAGACAAGTCTTCCGGTCCAGGCACTGTGGGAACCAAGGGTTACCGTGCACACATGCCAAGTCCAAGAACCACACCACACAAGACCAGTCCAGCAAAAGGCACAGAAATGGCAACAAGAAAACCCGACATAAAGATACAAATCTTCTAAGGGGGTTGACTTCAAGTTCCTGAGGAACATGAGCTTTGCCAAGAAGCACAACAAGAGAGGCCTGAAGAAGATGCAGGCCAACAGTGCAAAGGCAGTGAGTGCATGTGCAGAGAGGCCATCAAGGCCCTGGCAAAGCCTCAGGCTGTCAAGCCCAAGATACCAAAGGGCCTCGGTCTCTAATCCAGCCTTTCATCGCTCACCTCAGGCTTGGGAAGCGGATTTGAAGCTACATGGCCAAGGGGTGTGGGCTCTGCCAACCAAAGCCCAAGGTTTTAACAAAGGCAGAGGCCGCAGCTCCAGCTCAGGCTCCCAAAGGTGCCCAGGCCCCTGTGAAGGCCCCATAGAGAAGGCTCCTGCCAGTGTGAAGACAGATGGACTGCTGCGACACACCTACCCACACAGTATTTGCAGATGACCAGTGACCTATGCAGTTTTTACAAATAAAGCTGAGGCAAGGAAAAAAAAAAGAAGAAAAGAAAAGAAACCAAACACATAGACTTGGTGAATAAAGGTATTGGCTGCCAAGCCTGGCAATCTGAGTTCCATCCCCAGATCTAACATAATAAGAGAAAACCAGCTCCCAGCAGTTGTCCTCTGTCCAGCGCATGTATAAATTCAGGTGGCTCATGACTGGAACACAGACACTTGGGAGGCATAGGTAGAATGAACTTGGCAAATCTGAGGTCAGCCTGGTCTACATAGAGTTCCAGGCTAGCCAGGGGTATACAGTGAGACTTTGTCTCATAACATAAAACTACAAAAACAATACCAGTTGTAATGGCATATGCCTTTAATCCCAGCACTCCTGAGGCAGAGGCAGTCAGATCTCTGTGAGTTCCAGGACAGACTGGTCTGCATAGTGAGTTCCAGGATAGCCAGAGCTTCATAGTGAAACATTATCTCAAAACATTTTTTACAACAAATATCTAAGCTGGCTGGCTGTTGGTGGCACAGGCCTTTAATCCCAGCTCTTTGGAGGCAGAGGCAGGCAGATTTCTGAGTTCAAGGCTAGCCTGGTCTACAGTGAGCTCCAGGACAGCCAGAAACCCTGTCTCAAAAAAACAAAACAAAACAAAACAAAAATCTAGAGGAAGTAGGTGAACATTAGCAGAGGCCAGAGCTTCAGAGAGGAGAGTGTATGGGTGGAAAGAGGGATGGAGAACGTACAGATTAATGTGCACGTGGGAACAGAGACACCGAGTCTAGAACATCCGTCAGAAGGGACACTCAAAAGACGACAGAAGAAACTGCTAAGTTGGAGTCTGCCTATGGTGGTCTGCCAATGTATGTTTTAGGAGTAAGTAGCTGGGTTGGAGTCCCACAGAGTCTGAGAGGAGGCACCAGTGATCCTCACCTGGAAAAGGGATTTAATTAAAGCTTTTTTGGTCCAAGGTAAGAACCGCAGTGACTGCTAGGTGATTCTCTAGGAACTCCTGTATTCCTCCTAAGAGCAATAGTATTGTATTCTCCATTTTAAAGCTAAGAAAACACAATCCCAAGAGTCCAGAGACACAGGAGGTTGAGGAAGCTGGATTTATACTCCAGGCTCCTGAGTCTAATGTCTGGCTCTTTCCCTGAAGTCCACAGCCCATGGCTTTCCCGTGTTCCTTTCCAATTGGTGGAGCTGGTATTATTGTCATGTTATTTGTTTACTTATTTATTTATTGTGGTACTGGGGATTGAACACAGGATCTCATGTATACTAAAGTCAGCTCAAAGATAGAGCTACATACCAGCCCTCATTGATTTCTAATCATTCCTGTTTGTGTGTGTGTGTGTGTGTGTGTGTGTGTGTGTGTGTGTGTCTTAACACAACTTTCTATGTAACTTAAGCTGTTCTCTATCTAGCTCAGCTATGGAACTGAGGATGACCTCGAACTTTTGACCTTCCTGCCCTAACTGAGTGCTGGGATTATAGGTACACTATAGAGCTTCTTACATGTTAGATAAGCACTGCCTACTGAGCGTATTCCAACCCTGTTTATTGTTAATTACTGCTTTGATGGCCGGGCTCACCACAGGCTCCACCCTCCGCTCTATTTGCACAGTCGGTTCTGAAAAGGCAAGTCTGGTGCGCCCCCGCGTGGTCACTAAAGGAAACATGTCACGCAGTGGCAGGCATTTGAATGGGAAAGGTGATGCTTGTGTGGCACCCCCTGTTGGCTGTGGAAGCCGTGGGTGAATCACTCACTCATCTGGAGCCTTGTTAAGCAATCGCAGAATGATGGTTCACAGCAGTGGGAGCAGGGAGGACAAAGGAAAGGAAGGGAATAACACTGTCTCTTGTGTAATGCAAAGAGAGCAGCATCCCCTCTTCGCCTTTTTTCTGATTTTTTGATTGTTTGGTTTGGTTTTTCGAGACAGGGTTTCTCTGTGTAGCTCTGGCTGTCCTGGAACTCACTCTGTAG